>NW_015373923.1:8316089-8545797 GCF_001272555.1 Dufourea novaeangliae | reverse complement strand
TTCTTTCAACGGAATCGAGATAACTCTGGAACGGCTCGCGGGGGCTGCCACACGCGAGTCGACCCAAGTTTCTTGATTAAATTATCGGAAGCGTGCTTGCTCTCTCTCTCTCTCTCTCTCTCACTCTATCTCGACACGTAGCTACCTGAGGCTACTGCGTTCGGGGCGGAGTTGCCGCGGGATCGATCGACCCGACCGATTTGCTCGACGAGGGTCCCCCTCTGACTCCTAACGAAAAACGCCCCGGGGAAACGACTGTTCGACGGGGAAACGTGTCGACTGTCTTTCGCGATCACTCTGACGCGACTAGGTTTGCGATCGAAGGAGTGGATCGAGGAAATTCTGTTGGTCGAATTGTTTGATGGTAAATGACGGCGTCGGCGAATCAGGGTTTTACCGAAGATTTCTACCGAACGTAAAATACCGGTACGATACCGGTATTTTGGTTGTACCTTCGCGCTATATAACCCTACCCTTATGGAAACAGAAAAAATAAGTATATATTTTGGTTTTCGATAATATATCGGTTTCGCTATAGTTTTGATGGCATAATACCGGTATCAATGTCATACCGGTTTAAGTCCCTGGGGCGAACGTTAGTTAATGGCTCGAGTGGTCACACGTTTCACACAAAGGCTAATGTCAGGCACTTTAACCCTTTCGCTGTTCAATAAAGTTACGATATACAGTAAATCCTCGATAAGGATTTATATTTATATAGATATTTCCTAAACTAATGGCCATATACGGCTGAAACAAATATCATTGGCTTCGGAATACCAAGCTCTATCGCGTGCTAAACTTAATTAAAAAGTCAGCATTACACCTGGGGACCTCTCTCTTGTCAGTACCGAGGAGCCTACGAACGCTCATCGAGGATTTACTGTATGGTCCAAAAATGTTCCAATTTTGTATGACTTCATTTAGTCACATTTGTCATAAAAATAAGGGAACCATACATATATTATGAATGAAAACCATCGGTACAGGCAATCCTAAACAACTAACAAGGCAATTGTTAGAAACCTAACCACCGTGTTATACAGGGGTTACCTATAAGTATTTACACTACAGAAAACAGTAATTTCAATTCATACAATGGTACTATATGTAATGGTACTACCCCAATCAATCTCAGGGACAGATAAGAAGCCGAAAATGGGAAGGAACACGTGACATTCAACCCAGCATCTAAAATAAAAACTCTCCGAACGACCATTACCGCGGGACTAATTACCAATTACACCGATCCACGTCGCCAATTAGCGTCTGCCGCGTAAATTCCTCGCGATACGACAGACGGCCGCACTCGGCACAGCTGGTACAAAGAGAAACAGGGAGACGCATCGACGATCTCAGGAGAAGAAGATGTTGAAAGTTAAACACATTTGCAGCGCATATAGGTCGCCAATGACCAACATAAAGGAATCAGTTCACGTCACGTCCGTCATTGATGACCGACAGAAGGATTCTGTTCACGTCAAGTTAGTGATGGGTGACCAATGGTCTGCACCAATACGACAGATACCCTAACGAGCAAACACGACTTCCGCTAGGGGATAAAGCAGCGCAGGAAAAGGGTCCTCCACCACTTGATAAATTTATTTCAAGTACTGAAATAAATGTTAAACTAAATGTTAATTCAACACAAACTCCAGTAACACCCGAGACCATGTGGTAAGGGGCCCTTCCTCTACGCCGTTTATTCACCTAGCGGAAGCGGAGTTTGCTCGTGAGGGTACATATAAACATCTATATTGACACGTTACCATGTGACATGCCGGTGTCCACACTCCATTTTCTAGTATCTCGTTGATCCGAAAATTGCAATAATTGTAAAATAAATTGTTCTTACAGTTACATATCACATTCGCAATGTTCGTTTTTCACTAATATTTAGGGTATGTTTCAATTCGATTGAAGAATAAAATAATGAAGCCTAACTTTCGTTGCCACACTATGGTTTGATATGTTGGCACATAGGGAACGAAAGCTAAATTTAGCCACCGTGATAATGAATATTTATCGGGACAGAACTGCCCCATTTGAATTATATCGAAATTTAATATCAGTAAATATTAATACCCAGAGAGTCGATACTTGCAATTAAATTAGAAGTAATAACATCGTAATATGAGAATCAATCATTTCTTTAAGCAGATATTTACCAAGCCAGATTCTCAGGTAACAATGTGGAAAAGAAGTCGACCAATCGGAAACTTTAAAGGACGTTCACAATCGCTCCATTTTTCTTACGACCTGTCACGTCCTAATTGCTATTTCTATACATAACTTTAGGATTAACGGAGACGCGTCTGATCCACACGTTCGAATTAAATTCGAATCGAAAGCAACCACACGCGTTTCCGCGGGAAGCCACGGTGCCATGCGAGAGCATCTCCAAAGGAACAAACGGCTGGCTCCGTGCGGGCAACCGCGACTGCCATCTACTGATTACGCGGCGCACTGAGTAACACACTGGGCCTCCCACTCTGTCCGACGATAACAGGTGAATTATTGCCGCCAGTAATTAAATCGAACGATATTGGATTCCAGCACCAGGGCGCGGTTCGCGGCTGCATCGTGTTTCCGTTACGGCAGAGTTGGGCACGATTTTATTCGAATAATATATAATGAAAAGCATATTATTATCCAGCACGGTATAATCGTCTAGTCATTCGAGAAGTGATATTATTATAGGATGTAGTTCCATGAAGGTGCACATTTCAAATTTGATGAAACTTGGTTAAATTGTCCCAAATACTCCGAAATGAATATATGTAATAGGTTTTTCGGCGCTATATGGAATTCTATAAAAATACTATACTAAATGTATAATTGTTTTTCATTGAATCAAAAAAGATATAATAGCAATAAATATGTATGTATATACAGGGTGAGTCATCTAATGTTTGCACCTCAAACATCTTTGTTGTTTTTAAAGATACGTCAAGTATCTCGAGGACAAAGTTGAATGGTTCAATGGGGCTCACACGATACCAAAAATTTTTTGTTTTTATGTCATTTTATTTTAGAGATATCAAAGTCACCTTCACTTTTTTAATTGGAACCACCCTTTTCTAAACACTTACAATGATAGTCCCTTTCATTAGGAATTCAATGACTATAATTATTCAAGGTTGTTCAAGGTCACGGAAAAATGGTGGTTCCATTTTAAAAAATGAAGGTGACCTTGATATCTCTAAAAAAAAATGACATAAAAACACAATTTTTTGGCATCGTGTGAGCCCTATTGAATCATTCAACTTTGTGCTTAAACATTTGACGTATCTTTAAAAACAACGAAAATATTTGAGGTGCAAACGTTAGGTGACTCACCCTGTACACATACATATATATTAATTTCAAACTGCGCCAAACGACCTTTCTTATATGCTCGTTTGAGAATACTGTATTTATTCAAGAAGAAGAGTATAACAACTGTAACCCTGAAATTGTGATTTTTGAGTTCAGTTCGATTTTTTCGATCAACGAAAAACAAAAAACTCGGTAAACTTGATTAAAATTTCAATTCTAATTGGTTTTAGACGATCGTGTGTGCGATAAATGCATAAAATCCGCAGTCTATTAATCGTATTTACGATGGAATTATAAGTTGAACCATCGAGAGTCCGAATTCGAACAGTGTCCACGATCTGCTGCTGCGCAAAATAAGTCAAGACGGACGTAGTTCGGAGGTCGCGAACGGAATTTGGTTTGCTAATGGTCGTTGGCAGACGCAGTTCTCCCGGCGAACCAGAGACGAATTTTCCTGGAGAATCGGAAACACGATACGCGTGAAATAATGCGGCCACGTTGCTTTCGATGGGACGCAAAAAATGTATGTTTTGCCTGGTATGTATTGTAAACGCGAATCGATGAAATGTGGTCCCCCACGCTGCTGAACAATTCGATGACCGCAATGTTTTATCGATACAAAAAAGAATACTTTTATTTTCGATGATTTTTGCGGATAAACGAGACAAAAATGTTTGTTCTCAGAATGCTACTTCTACTATAAATCAGATCCTACTTCTTGCGAGCGCTCATTATATTATACGGTATTTTATTATTCATACGGATTTAAGTATGCATTAATCATTCGGAATTAACCAGAACCATGCTAAAAGATGTATATTAACTAGTAAATTATATTGAGAGTATCGAACTAATTACAGGCTACTCAAATCGTCGCAAAATGGACCGAATAAAAATTTACCAGTTCAAATGGTGAAAAACAAATTTCTTTTATCCTCTAAAAAACTTACATTAACTTATTATTATCCAGATAACTACATGTGTCCAACACAGTAGATGCTTACTTTGCCACTTTTAGTGACAATATCTGCAACATTTATTGTCGATCGATAGTACGAAACTTCATTAAATGACATCCAAATATTAGATGGGATCAAAACGGTATTACTGTGACTACTAGTTCGTTATTTAGCAAACATATTGTTTATAAAAAAAATTGTTAATGTTTTGAATAGTCTTAAAATGACTATTGTTATAGTTCTTGATTTTATGAAAACAAATTTTCGTAAACCATACCAAAAGATGCAAAAGATGCTTTCGTATCAGCAATCTCAATGTTGAAACAAAGAAAAAAAATTCCCTAAAAATTCAGATTTTCATGAAGATGTTGAGAAAAGACTATTTTCTTATGTTAGTGAATGCTGACATGATAAAAGATTATGCCTAAAAGTGATAAAAATATGTTTACCTAATTTTATTTAAATCAACCTTATAAGTTCCAAAATTTTCGATCAGTTGAGTCAATTTAAACCAATTGCAAAATAAATGGTTAAAAAACATCTTCTATTAACTGAAATAATTTTGATTAGGTACTCTTATGTCTCCACTATAAGCACCCACAAAGCTCATTTTGATCTTATTACTTCAACAATTATAATATATCAAAACACAGGTAGACACTATATTTCAAACAGCTGTAGAATCAACAATTTTGAAAACGTTCCAAAATCCTTCAAGATGCATTGATATATCACTAAAGACTACAACACATCCAAGTGTAAAAAAAAAAAAATCCAAAACGTTACTCCAAAGAGTATTCTTATGTTTCCGCGTGGAATTTCCCATTTATGAAACCGGAAGTATACTCACTGCCAACTGAATCCACCGGTGATACCTTCCCGCAGTCGGTCCTTCAGGCTCCGCTGTCTAGACGGCAGCGAGCTGTTCGCGGGATCCTCCGGTCTGATCGGTGGCGGGGGCCCGTTTCCGGCCCCGGCACCGCCGCCGGAAATCATCGCCATCGTCTAGTCACGCCGCGGTCCTAGATCGTCGACCAGATCGTCCCCCGAGTGTCCACACCGGTTCAGGGTCCACTTTCGCGAGGAATCGCACACACACACACACACACACTGTTATTTAAGTCGCGTGTGGGCCAGGCATCATCGAGATGATTCACGCACAGAGAGGTGTCACACACACGCGGAAACACGATCGATCCACCGAAACGGCTCGGGGGTCACTGGAACTACGCGCGGCGGCGACAACCTGTCAAGTTTATGGGGAACGATCGATTACCTGGAGCAGGGTAGGGGGGTCGTTTTTAGGTGTTGCCCTCTACTGTATAGGACCTGGCCTCCGATCACAACAAAGAGCCCCAGATCGAGTTTGTCACACCTGGGGACTTAACCCTCCGCGGTCCTCTAACTGGATTGGCTCGTGTATTGGTCCTCGCCAAGGATGTGGCGAGCGATTATAAAATCGGTATGGCGGAGAAGAGCACGTGTTTCGAGCGTGTTGGAAGACTCCGTTTAAGAGATCGAAGGGGAGATAAGGCGCTCCCGAGAGACGTTCAGTAGCGGTACAATGTCAATTTAGATTAAAAATACTTGTGACGTTTTTATCGTTGACGACAGGCCACGGAAATTTGAAGTCCTTTCGTATACAGGGTGAGACGATAAGAATTACTGTGTAAAATAACTCGTTACCTATTGATCAGAAAACATTTTCATGAATTATGTAACATTTTAAGGGATCCATCGGATGGGGACTGTATGATTTTTTATATCTTTTTTTTTTAGATATCAAGGTGACCTTGGGTTTCTTTAAGGTCCTAGCATCTTTTTTTAATACTATGATGTTGACGATAGAAGGACGAATTCAGCGACCTATTGCATGATGGTGGTTAAACAAAAGATGCATTGACCTTGGAAAAACTCGAGGTCACCGTGATATATAAAAAAAATAAGATATAGTATATAGATGTAGAATATAGTAAAATAGTATATAGTTCATTAAAACGTTTTTTGATACAACTAATAGGTAATGAATTATTTTAAATAGTAGTTCTTATTGACTGACCCTGTATTATATGTATTAAACAGAATTTACAGTAGAATCGAAGGGACATAATAGTTGGGTAAAGAGGGCGCTTAGCCCTCGAAACGCCATCTTATAGTCTTTAAGGAGTAACAAACTTTGTGCAATGTATATAACTTGCAAAGACTGAAGGAAAATAAAATATCTATTTCTCTACAGTAGAAGTGACCACGGAAATATCACATCAGTGCTGTTCAGCCTAGTGTTTCGCGAGCACGGGCGCCCACATTTGCCCACGGGCAATGTTCAGGGCAAAGCTGCGAGCAATGACGTCGAACTGCATATCGTTACGGCAAAGTTTAGAGCATTGTTTGTGGCAAGGGTATACAGTGTGTCTGATTTAAGTGAGATCGATTAAATATTTCGTAAACGAGTTAAGGTATGAAAAAATTGTTCCTGCAAATGTTTTTTTGGTACAGACGGGCACATGATATGTATAGTGTACATAGTTTTTCTGTAGGTGCGCAGTGATGGGAAAAAATTTCAAGGTCTCCTTGATTTTTTTAAATTTGTTATATTAAATAAGTCGTCATGTTCTTTTTTATGTATAATATAATATCGTTTTTGAGAGGAATTTAATGAGAAAACTTTTAGACGGGCGATGACTACTACATTGATACACTACGTGCTGTTGCTTTGGAAGGCGTGGCTTACTGCCCGCCGATCTGTATTTGCCCAAGGGCAACCTGAGACGTTGCCCGTGCAGGGAATTGCTGAACAGGACTGCATTACACGATCAAATGGTTTCATACTGCGTGGAGATTCATCGACAACTGTGTCAAATCTCTAAATTGCCTTGTTAGGAGTATCACAGCCTTCGTTCAGAGCAAGGACCGCGAATGGTTAATATGGGTTAAACTAATTTGGAGGGTGGATGATTATTGGGTATATACTCGACTGGTGTTACGGCTGATTTGGTTCCTTTAAAGGTATTTCTTTGGGCACCTATGATTGACTTTGGGCTGTGCTTAGGTGGTTCGTGTGTAGAGATGTTACAGTACGTGTTTCGAGGTTTATGCTACGTCTCTAGATGACAGGAACGATTTACTGTTCATGTTGTACGTCAATCCCCAAGTCTTCGAAGTTTATGCTGAGTTTTCACGTGAATGAATCTTTTTAAGTTTATGCTGTACGTTCACTTGACATAAATGTAGAGTGTGCACGCTTCTAGTATATTTTTAAATTGATTCTATGAGTAGATCTGAAAATTTCTTTCGGTTTTTTACAACCAGACTATTTACTGTTTTATCACTATCACTCGTGGAGCACGAAAGTCGACGGCAAAATTTCAGCCTTATCAAATTTTAACCGTGCATCTTCCATACATGAAAGATTTATTAATACCTACGAATTTTTAATTCTATCCTATCGTATGCTTGATCAACAATTTAGAAGTTACTAAAAATTGTTTGGAATACCACCAAACCAATCCCATTTATCAATAAATTCATGAAATACATTAACAAAAACTCTTTAAAAAATTCTTAAAGACAATTTCAAAGATCCTGTCTTGGATTCTGAACCCGAACCATTAATTTCACATCGAACCGGTGCATAAATAAACGTATTACCTCGACCCTGGAAGGCCTAAAACCAACGTGAAGTGCGGCGGAAAATCCAATTAACGATTGGAGCAAATCTAACCTTCCCGTAGGATATAATTCACAGTGTAATGCACATCGTACTTTTTGATGTGAAAAAAACATCGCACCGTAACTGTCTTAACATTAACATTTAACTACAAACCACTCATCGCCTTTCAGTTAAATAATCCGACAACGGCTACTTCGTAACACTTTTAATAACTAACAATGAACGTTAATTTTCGTTAACGTTTTTGGAAACATTGTGCGCCACTTACTGTCAAACGAAGGTACTCAGAGCTTCCAAAATTCTCCGCTAGGTCGCGATAGTGAAATTAAACTTCCCGACTCGGTCTCCGAGACGCAGTGGTGTGTGGTTAAGGATTAAAAACATAAACCTCTCCGATAAATACGATTCACTCTATTGGATACCTTGTTAATACCGTTAAATTCGAGCACACAAACCACTCCACGTCCAGAAGGAGTCCTAATCGTTCGTCATACTCTAGAGGAGCGAGGAAAAATGTTACAGAACTGAGGTCCCGCCCACGCGCGATTATGTATCACGAACAACCGGTGCAACCACCGAAACGTCTGATAACGTAACCAAACACTGTCACGGCAGAAATCGATCGCCTCAGATGGTTCTGGTTGCCGCGCGTCAGCGTGCCTACTACGATTCCCGAGGCCGATTTTCCAGGCCCGTTCCAAGCGACGACAACGCCTCGTTGTGGCTTGTTAAAAGCCACCGACGATTAAATGTAAGCGGCTCCATTCTCGCGCCGCGAGTGCCCGGACATTAATCGTGAGTGGACAATTTGCGAATAGAAAATTTCGCAATAGAAAACCTTGTAGAGTCTGTTAACGGGTCCTTAACAATATAAATAAAAGAAGAATTTATAGATCAGGTGGCAAATGGATTAGTATTCGTTGATAAAAATTAAGGTGTGTCGATTCTTGAGTAGTAATTTTCTTTTTGAAAATGAGACCAACTTACTCTTCTTTTTGTCGGGGAATATTTTTACATATTTTATTGGCAAATTAGTGGGTTACTTGAATGACTTGATTTACGTTTTTATCTGCCGGAGGGAGTAAGGATAATATTAGCATTTTTTAAAGGAGAAAAATTTAGGGGCAGTGGATGTCTAAATGTTCGAAGTGAGAAAATTTCTGGATTCGTCTAGGGAGCGGATCTACAAAGCAGAAATGCGAGCAGCGATTTAGCATAGACCGCAGCTGGGCAACGGCAGCGTCAAGAGTCCAGGAGTGATAGAATCGACCTTAACAACCTCAGTTAAATTTCATTACGTTGTTCTGACCAGAGCACGTCGCCTCCAAGGTTGCAACATGCGATTTTAATTGTGCAAAAACGAGCGCTGTCGCCGGGATCGTTGATCAGCTCGTCTGGATCCATCGATCGCGTGAATCCCTTCTCCTCTGTTCGCGACGAAGAGAAAAAACAAAAGAGGAGACTGGACGAAAAAATGATAGGAAAACATTGCTGTATACGGGATGAAAAATGATGATCGATACGAAAACAGTGCGATTACATTTCAAAGGGAAATTGACATTTAATTAATGATCCTAATATTGGTGGATACATGGTTATCACTGGCAATCAGAATTCGTTTGCTTATTTGCATAATATATACATACATTGCTGTCGAAAAGTAATTAATTACGAAACATAATTAAGGGGAAAACTTTTGTTATTTTAGAGAGTTCCTTGCATAAATCATAAATATATTTTTAAAAAACAGTTTCATTACGCAAATGCCTGTTCTGTAATTTTTATTAGAAACCCGTATTTATCACCTCCATTTTGCAGAAATATTATTTTTTTTCTTAGTTTTACTTTAAAACGATCGCAAGTTCACTATTTAATGCATCTTCTCATACACGTTCAAAGCCCCGATCTTTAATCAATCATTCACCCCAAAAATTCAAACAATACAACAAAAAACTTTTTCTATCGATAAACAATGTGTCCGATATACACCATATATTTCACGCGCTTCGTCAAATAGGTCAGGGTGTGTATGTACCCTATTCGAACGATAGACACCGAGAATGTATCCGTCAGAATTTCGTATCCACAACCCCTCTATCGATTCCCATCCCAATAAGAGAACCGAGGCCTACGCTCTCGAATCGCGCAGGTGAAAACGCCTGCGAAGAGGGGGGAGGGGGATGGGAGTGGTAAAAGAATTTTCTATTCAACGACACCTCGAACGGGGAAATTCCGTCGAGGTTCCAAGCGAATGACGGCGGCTGTGGCGGTCGAAGGGCGTTGGCAAGGTTAAGGTCGCCGGGCAAGGTCAGGGACTCCGTAGTCCCGATTCTCTCCAGTGGAGAACGCCCGGCCTACGCCTCCATGTCGAAAGCCTCCCCCGGTATTGATCTTAGATATATGCGATCCGACACATTTTCCAGAGGAGGAACCCGACACCAACGACGCCTGACCTGGCCTCGAGGCTGGCCCGAACTCGATACCGAAATCTCGTGACGGCCTCTAATTAACGGGCGACGACGATTCCGAGGGAGAACCGCGATCTCTGCCGTCGAACTGGTTCCCTTGGACGTTCCCTCACCTGATTGGACCTTGGTGAATATACGCAAGGTTTGATGATGACGATCGGGGAATTTATGTGTAAATCATTTGTTATTAACCTTTTGACCCTTGGGCAAACGAAATATTCACGGTTATCGAGCAATCGGAATACTCCTATTCTGACAGATTACATGAACACAGATAATTTTACTTCCATACTTTTCCGAAATTCTTAGTGTTCCCTTCTTGTAATATACCAGATACTGTTTTAGACAAGAACCTAAAAAATTGTGAAAGAACATTTAGAAATGGGTACCTGGGTACTCGGGTATACGGTTGCCTACAGAAGGGTTGAGGGGTGATCCTGGTGTAAACGAACTGAAAGTGAAGGAATTGTGGGAAATTTATTGTGGAGAAAGTATTAAACCTTTGAGAACCCTTTTTTTATACAATTAAACTGAATGTAACATTTTTATTTTCACAACAAATCCATGAATATTGTAGTTAGAAGGACTTTTGTGCAGCTCGTGAGCAAAACAGGTGTTCCATGCCGGGGTATGTAACTAAAAGAATCATCAACCAACTGACCCAGCCTTGAATGTCACATATTCTTTAACACCTTCTTTACAGCATGAACGTATTTTGAAGTTGAGAAATGGAAAATTGGAAAAATAATGACATTTTTTTAAAAAAGAAAGCAAAGTTTTTACAATTATACTTTTACATACTTTTACAATTACGTTTTACAATTACGTGTAAACTAATCATTACATAAAAAAATATTTAAAACGAAAGTTGCTCAGTTTTTAACGTAGAATTAAATGCGTCCCAAATCCAAAGAACTGAAACGTCACCTTCGTCCGAATGTCCATCTAAAATCGAGTGTCTACTAGTCACCTGTGACGTCAGTCGACAAACTTAACAACAATAATAATTCTAAATCAATTCTAAACTCTTATCATCTTCTGTCCAATCTAAACTCTTATTATCTCCTCTCCAATCCAGTCCCGAATGCGTCCCAAATCCAAAGAACTGAAATGTCACCTTTGTCCAAATGTCTAGTAGTAGTAGGTGTCTCCCCAAGACAGCAATCTTCCGAATGTCTATCTAAAATCGCGGATCTGTTACTCACCGGTGACGTCACTCGACAAAATTAATAAACAAGAGAGATCGTGTAATACCGCGTCAAGATCTCAACTGCCCGATCTAGCATCGAATGACATCGAATACAAAGGTTCCGAGGAAGTACACCCCGAAGACGGCCTCATCACGGTGAGACCACTCGTCCTTTGATCCCCCGCTGAATGCTCGGCTTTTCCCGTCTCTTTTGAAGCAGCGCCGTCGACCGCGCCGCGCTCGTTAATTAACAGCGAATTCATGAAATTCACCAGTTGCTAGGGTGTTAAGGAGTAACGCAGCACAAAGCCAGCTCGACGACGATTAAACAAGGGGGTCCCGGGATTTTTGTCAATTAGCGATAGGACAGAGGCTCGTTTCGTCCTTGTTCCCAGTGTGCACTTGACTTTAACAATTTTCCGAGGTCTAGGATCGTGTTCCACGATCGAACTGGGCATGCAAGGACTTTCATCGCGCGAAACTGAACGTTCAAAATTGGTTTTCACGAAATCAAATTTATTTTCGATTAACTTCCAATGAATTACCATTCCTGTTCGCATGTACTAGATTCGAGAACGATACACTGGCCTTTGCCAGAAACAGTTAGATGTTGAAGATACTACACTATTGCTTATGAGTATTAGGACACCTGTGCTGTACGAAGAAAATGTGATATTTTGTACGAATTATATACTTCAGATCACGTTTACTACTTTGTAGTAACATAAACGTTGTGGAGCTTTAATATCCCCCAAAACAATATTTATTGCAGACTTTCGGCAATCTCGTAATCCCTCGTAACATTTATGAGATATTCGATAAGTGTCCCAGTACTTATGAACGGTAGTGTACATGTCGACTCGAGAGGAACGTTCAAAGACAGAACCACACCAGTGAATACGCAGCTTAAAGCAACAGTCTGATTTAGTTTTGCTTCTATTATCGGTTGGTCTATAAAAAGTATCCTCGAGAATATCACTCGCAAGAATCTTCTTTCAAGTGGACAGAGAAACGTGAGAAACCCTCGATAGTTGCTCACATGTAGAGACGCGGCATAAGCTCTTCGCCCAATATTCAGTACAGTATGCCCTCGTAGTTCCGTGAAATTTCTGTTCTCCGTTTCCTAATGTCCACTTGTCAAAAATAAAATTCCACCTACTCACCAGGGAACAAATAAATACATATTTTGGTAGTGTTTGCTAGGCAGCAGAAGATCCAAGAATTCGATCCAGTTGATCGACATTTATAACACGATATCGATCTTAAAACAAAAATTTCAGCAATTATAGCGTCGATAATATTTCGAAGTGTTTTGAAACGACGATTTCAAGATAGGACTTTTCCAAGGTGTACCATTTGAAGGATTAAAAAATGTCCCGGTACATAAAGAATGTCGATGGAATTGTAATCATTATTCTGAGAATGTCGATGGAATTGTAAATATTCTTCTCACTGCAAGAATTATTCAAGCAACGTTAAACTCGCCAGAAAGGAAAAGACGATCGAACGTTACTTTTATGCCCAGACAGCCTGTCTCGCGGGCTTATTTGTAATTCATGGGATTACAGGACGCCGCAAACCTTTATCAGAGGCGAAATTCTTGTATGTTTAAACAGGGTCGAGCACGGATCGTTCGGAGTAACAGACCACCACCAGGTAAACGTGTTATTTCCACGTGTTGATATCTGTGTCAGGGAGACGGGGCTAGAAGACTACGTAAGAGTTGAACCTCTCAATGGAAAAAGTCGATTGATAATAGGTATTTTTCACTGGCCGCTTTTACGCGTCCACGGCTGTTAAAATCCGAAATACTCCACGTGATTTCCGTGTCGTTACTCGAAGTAACGTTTGATCGATTGACGTCACCCTAAGAACATTCTGAACTTGGGGAAATTCTGTTTATTTTTGGGACACAATTGGGTCACACTCGAGACGAGATCCAAGAGAGTCTGGGACGCAATGCCTAGATTTTTACCGGCGTTTTCAGTTCAATCAGATGTATGGAAGAGTTTAGGGGAACGTTGGTATAGATGAGGACTGTGATAAACCGTATCACACACTATACTATTGTCTAATTCAAATATACTTCAGTGATACAGTTTTATTTTGGTGATCCTAAGTAGAGAGACAGCACCACACAAATTACAGCTGAACAAGTATTTACGGTAATTCGTATAACATGGACAATCTGACGATAGTTTTAATAACGGAGAAAATATTATTTGTCTTTGTCTTAATAGACGGGGTGAATCAATAGGAACTACTATCTGAAATAACTCATTACCTATTGATTGAATTAGAAAACATTTTAATGACTTATGTAACATTTAAAGGGACGCATCGGATGGATGCAAGTTGATTTGTTTATATATTATTTTCTTCGAGATATCAAGGTGACCTTGAGTTTTTTCAAAGTCAACGCATTTTTTTTTAACATCACGTTGGTGTCGATGGAAGCATTTTAATAGCATGATGCTATTAAAAAAAGATGCATTAACCTGGAGAAAACTAAAGGTCACCTTGATATCTAAAAAAAAAATACAACAAATCAAATTTCATCCATCCGATGCGTCCTTTAAAATGCTACATAATGCATAAAAACGTTTTTCGGTGTAACCAATAAGATCTATTTTAGATAGTAGTTCTTATTGGCTCACCCTGTATGTACTGAAAAATCCGTATTGTTCTTAGGATGACTGTTTGGTTATCCCAGTAAACGAACGTATAAGAGTACGCTTAATTAGATCGCTGGAATATATCAAATTAAAATATATCAAAAAAAAAATATGTCGAAAAGAAAATCCATCTAGAAACAAATTGAAGAGTCTTTTCTTTAACCAAAACCATTGAAGTTATACTATTACTGGTCCAGTTGGATTGACTGAAAAAGGAGAAGAAATTGCAAGAAAAAAGTAACAACTAAGACTATGAAAAACACTACGAAGTTTCCGAACAATCCAATATACATGGTAGAACTGATGCAAGAAATTTGCGACCCAGAGGATCACTGTCTCGTGTCAGGTGGACTGTATTGAACTGGGGGAAGACATTTCACAGATTACAGCCGAACAAATACCGTGCAGTATTTGAATAGGAGCAGTGGACCGAATACATCCACGTGATATCTATGGACAAGTACAGTATCGAACAAATGAATTCGGACATGGACATTTTTCTTTTTGTCTGTTGTCACGGTAATATTACAAAAGTCCAAATTCAATGGTATCCATAATTCAAATACTACAGCAAAAGGTGTATATCCCCGTCCATAATTCACTAGAGAGACCTGATTGTATTGAGGAAAAATGGAAATCTAAACAGAAACGCAATTTCTCGAAGTTATTTCGATGAATAATCTATTTTTTCGTAAAACAGTGATTTTTAACATACCTCGAACATTTTTTGGTTTTAACCATAGTTAAAACAATGGGTGAATTTCCAAAAAACACCCACATCCGATGACCCTAACTTTGACCTTATGTTATCAAGGTCACCCTACCGAGTAAACTTAAAAAAAAACCGCCGGTCATTAGTTATTAAAAAGTTATAAACAAAAATTAATGTATTCTGTTTGTACTGGTTCTAGAAAGAAACCCTCCAGTGGTGGGATTAACGCCGTTATTCGTGTTGCATTCATCGAGGAATCACTGTATAATACTTTGAACAGTATTTATCAAAGGCGTTACAAAGATCAGATTTCTGGGAAAATTAATTACTAGGTTTTAATTAAGGTTATTCTAATAACCAATGATCGATTGTTTAAACCTTTTGCAAGTTAATCGGGATGGTGACCTTGATAAAGTAGGTCAAGGTCAGGGTCATCGGATGTGGGTGCATTCCGGAAGTTTACCACCAATCACATAGAAAAATATCTATTATTATTCAACTGAAAGCTATTTAACTTTACGATATTATGCTACCTTCACCTTATATTACCAATCAGAATGCACTTCTATGAGCTAATCTGCTGGCTTGAGCACTGTCTATAGCACCGCTTATGGCGTAATGAAAACTCATCCATTAAAGATATCTTTATTAGCCGTTAATGAGGTCTGTTAGCATATGCAAAGTTGATAAGAACTGCTTTATTTCATGATTTAAGTGACTGTTCAACACTGGTTTCTCCTTCTACATTTAACACTAGAATTACCGAACCCGTCAAAGTAACAGATTTCAAATTTTTTATTTTACGATTACTGAAATCCTACAGATACTCTCATCGGAGTTTATGTTGACCTTTAATTTCTTATACACTTTATATTATACTATACTACGCTATATTGCATTATACAAGGTGTTCCGTTTAAAACAGGCCACCTAAATATCTTCTCTATTAGTAATCATAGGAGAAATATTTTCTACGTAATTTAAATGGTTTCAGGAGATAAATCATATGACGGCAAAAATTTTGTATAAGTGTCACTTTTTAATGGTTTTTTAATGTTTCCTATTGTATGTCATAGCCAACATTATGATTCATTCACCCATGTATAATAGTATGCCCTATAAATGACCTTGAACACTGAAAACTTTAAATATACTTACAAAAAATTTACTCTAAAAATTTCAAATTCACTTGCATAATTTTTTCCACCATCTGATCCACCTCTTGAAACCATTTAAATTATTTCTCGTATGGATCCCAAATAGAGAAGATATTTATGTGGCCTGTTTTAAGCAGACCACGCTGTATATTACAAATATTAATAAATTACACAAAATTACACAATTCAACTTAGCATTTGATGCAGGTAGTTTTAGTGTCAAGTAACCACAAGTGTCCAGTGACTTACGACAAGGAGCGTAACTCTACCTGTTCCGAAAGAATTATGAACTCCCTGTCGGTCACAGGAAAAGATCGATCGTAGAATCGACTGTCTTGCAGTATGCAAGAGGCTCTTCTCGGACGGCACGACGGCCAATGATGACGTTCGTCGTCGTTACTCGCGCGGCTCCGCCCGATTCATAGTTGCATTAAACGAGGTCGATATATCACGGCGAGGTTATCCTGGGAATTATGGTGTGTCGCGGTATCAGCGTTTTGCATTCCACGACGCGAGTCGCAAGAACGTGCGCGCGCGTGCACGATATTGTCCCGGGAATCCGTCGTGGAACGTCAAAACAATTTATTGCCGATATCGCCTTCAGCCTCCCGTCCGAACGACAAGTTTTCCTCTACGTTATCAGGGCTTCGGAACTTTTTTTCTTTCTTTTATCTGTGCATTCGAATACATTGTCACTATAAATAATTACGAATGTTGCTACCGTGCATGTTTACACTGATTGGTTCGATGAGACATTGAAACGACGACTACTGTTGTAGTTGTTGTTCACTGATGTAATTGCAGCCAGACCTGAGCACTTCTGAAATGATATTATTTGAAATATTATTTCAATCATTTTGTTTGCATTTCAAATACAATTTACCCAGGTCTGATTGTAACTAAATAGATTTCGTAAACTCTTGTAATATCTTTACGCATATTGCATACCTAAACTTTCTGTTTGTCATAATTATATATTAACTATATTAATCTAACAAGTTTTATTTATTTAAGTTTTATTCATTTTATTTGATAAAAATTTTAAAAAAATATGAAAGTTACTTTTCTATTACTAATTATATTTACTAATTTAATTAATAACATAAAATTCAAATTTTTATATGCTCAAAGTAACGATCTAAGACTCTGGGCGTTAAAGGGTTAAAATTGTGAAATAACGATTTAAGGGTTTAGGCGTTAAAAGGTTAAGATTGTAAAATCGTGAATTTATGCATGTCGCTCTATCCATTTCGTCACGTAGAACGTGTTAATTGTTACGTAACCGAGAGGGCGATCGATTGAAAAAAGTTTATTTTTAAAAACCTCGAAGCTGTCTTCTCGACAGCGATGTAATAGAATCCAGCAGGTGCGCCGCAGGTAACCCGGCCTCCCGTGCACCAAGGACGCGAGGGTTGATTGATGGAGCAAATATTAGCTCGTGAAACTGCCCCGACGCCTTGGCCCAACCCTTCTACACAAGTCAGCCATCATCCCCCTACCCTCTCGTGTTCTAAGCTCCAGCGAAAGACAATCAGTTTTCCGCGTCCGCCCTATTTTTTGTATTTCTATTTTCACGGCTGCTGGATCAAGCTATTAGGACGAACGAGGAAAAATTACAAGGCTAAATGAGAACGAAGTACGAGAAGAAGTATCAACCCTTGGACACCGTCGAACAGAAAAAGGGCTGTCACGTTCACTCCCCTAGGAAGAAAAACAATTTCAATTTTGGAGAGTATATCAAACGCTGGACATTTCCAGCTATTCCATTTACGATTTATTCGACGCTCCGGAAAATATCGATCCTCCATTTATTTTATTAAAGGAAGATACGGGGATGTGAAAATTGAAACCTAATACAGTATAGTTCTCGAAATTTCTAACCAGTAAACGATAGGATCGATGCAAAAGTACTGGTGGGTATTTTCCTCTAAAAGGGTAGAGTAACGATAATTTCAATTCTAATTTAATAATAATTTAATGAAATACAGGATAATTATTTTGAAACGTACGTCTTTTCGAGAGAAATTTCTGATATTAACATAGAAAGTTTTGGAATATTATTGATTTATTGAATTTATATAATTAAATTGTATTAATAGCTTTTCAGTTTGTCAGAGAGTGGAATTGCGGGCTAATTGTTACACACTAAAAGGCAAGTTGGAACAATATTACATTTTGGAAGAGGTGTTAATTATCGGTAACATAATTATATTTTCTTGGAAAGAAATTAATTTAATTACTTAGTCATTTTGCTTATACTTCTTGACAAGTTTGCACAGAGTCATAAAATATACACGATGATTTTTAGCTGAGTGTCTGATAAAGAGTTTATTATTGATAATATTTTTACTTGCTGCTCAATTACTGCCTACAGGTGTGGTATACACCCCTAGATGTCCTCTTTACATAAATCGGTGCCATTGTCCCATAAAACATTAATAAACATAATAATCCATAACTATGAAATTAATTAAATTAATAAATAAATACAACGTAACAATATGGCCCTTTTCTTGTGTAACACCTAGTCCCGATTAATGTCTTATTTCACCGATAAGCTATTAAATGCACATTCAAATTTCTGCTATACCATCTATATAAGACTAGAAGAAACTATTATATACTCAAAGATATGAAAAAATATATCATACTAATATTTTATTTCAGAATTTAGAATACGTAACCATATGCTAAAAGGTAGGATGAAAGGGTTACGGTAAATTCCATTAGGTTATTTTTCTCCTCTAGAAGAAGGGGGGCAAAATCCAATTTTTTTCCCTTCTAGAGTATGGCAAAGGCCACTTTCTACCCTCTGGGTGGAGGGCTTACGCCAATGCATCTAGCCCCCTGGGACTTGTAACTCCGAAATTCCCTACTTCCGGTCGTCGGAAATGTCTTCACAAGTAGGGATGAACCGACCCAAGTAAATACAAGTAAATATCAATCAATAGTTATCAATACTTTCAGCTGCGATATATACTCGGTATCGAGAAAAATATTCATAACGAATGGAGCGAGTAATCGATATGAAAGCTAATGAATGTGGTTGGTGGTTGTTGTCCAGTTATATAACTTTGTTAATAAATGTACGTTAATAAAATATGTCTTCGTTAATATATATTCGTTAATTTACGAGGGGCCTGTATGCCTTTACGTCTTGCCACGAATGCTTCGAATAGGACTCGAGTTTGTCGCACTCATCGAAGCATTACTGTATTTACTGTCCAGTGGACGATCGGTGACGCTGTTTACCAACGAATTAGTTGCCTCTCCATACGACCGTACGGTGCAACATCGACAGGCCTATCGATCGAGGCAGAAATTTCGACGGGGGGGGGGAGGGGGATGGCCTGGTAACCAACTCGTAGGGGTATCTGTGCGATTGCAGGGGACTGATTGTGGCGACCTAGTTCTCGAGACAATCGCGGAACGCCGGGGCGGTGTGTCGGTCGGGTTGTTTCGGGGCTGGAAGAACAGGCCAGTCGACTATGGGGGGAGGGTAAGGGGTGCAGGGTGGAACGACTGCTTTCACTGTTCTAGGTGACGTCAAGGTCGTTGTATCGGTAGTCGTAACAAGTTGCTTCTTCCTTTCCCCTTCATCCCTGTGTGAACCGAGGCCCGTTGTTTTCCATTGGGGTTGGCTTTAGATGAAAATTTAGAACACGAGTGTCATGCTCTCCCCCCACCCCTGTTTCGTGGCCCTCGATCGTCGTAATTAACGAGGTTAAGGGGATACAGGTGGAAAGTGTCTGATTATTTTGGAAGGGGTAGTTGAGGAAAAAGTTTCGTTTCAAATTGAATCGAAGTCTGTGTGGATGGACCTGAAATAATTGAAGTGTCTTCTGGATTGGGGTTCATCGGACACCGAACTGATTGAATTCCGTGGCCGTGGAGGGTAACGGGAATCAGCGTGGATCATGTAAAGCTGCGTCTACACTGTATAACGTAACACGTTGTATAGCAATGTTATGAAACTTATTAGAGAAACGGAAAGTAAAATGTTATATCAGATGATGTGACATAACATTTTTCATGTTGTATAGTAGGTTATATGTCATCCATCAAGTGTTGCGCCTTTAATGTATGTTGATATAATTATTTGGAAATTTATGTAACCCTCTATTATTTCGTCAAGTTCTTAAATGTTGCAAAGCAAATTTGTTTGCATGTTCCAGTTCCAGAAATAATGGTTCTAGAGGATGATCTAAATTTGGAAATCCCAGCAAGGACTAATAATGAGATGAGAAATGTTATACAAACTTGTTACAGACTTATCCAAAAGGTAAAATCTTGCAACAAATTATAAAAACATGTTGTACAGCAAGGTTATATAACACTATTTTCCCATATAGTGTAGACACAGCTTAGTACACCATCGTTGAGGAATTTTTTTTTGTAAGATTTATTCTCTTAGTGACTCTTTGAACTCCGACGGTATGATTCTGTGAATTTTTTAATTGCCCGATAAATCCGCCGTCTATTCGATTTACCAATATTATCTTCGAAAGCAATTTTCCCCTTGTTCAACGTCGGCAAGCAAAATGCTTCGTCGAAGTGGCTCCATGGTCTATGGATCTTATTAAAACTCCTGTTAGGCTCCAGATTCTCTTTCCACATCGGCTATCGATGGTTCCCCCATCGTGGATGTAATCTATTTTCCGTTTAAAACGTCGCTGTACGCGCGCGTTTCTGTCTCGATATGTACCCAACTTCTCTCGGGGCTTGTACATGCCGTTTTCCGGCCCAGGTATCGAATCAATCAACGATTCTGTGAACGTAATTGAAACGAGAAAACATAATGGGGCGCTACGACGAACGATCGTGATAAATAAAACGGGGGCATGATCGATGGAAAGCTACCTTTCGTCGAGTGGCAACAATTGATGTTTAAAATATCGTATGTTTGAAAGCTTCGAAAATTGCTGATTTGTCGCATGCGCAAAAAATGCTCATTTGTATGCTTGGAAAATTGCATGTTAGAGAGTTTGAAAATCGCTGATTTTCCACATCGAAAAATTGCTCATTTGAATACTTGGAAAGTTGCATGTTTAAGAGCCTTGAAAATCGTTGATTTTCTACATCGAAAAACTGCTCATTTGAATAGTTGGAAAATTGCATGTTTGAGAACTTTGAAAATCGCTGATTTTCCACACCGAAAAATTGTTCATTTGAATACTTGGAAAGTTGCATGTTTGAGAGCTTTAAAAATTGCTGATTTTCTACATCAAAAAACTGCTCGTTTGAATACTTGGAAAGTTGCATGTTTAAGAGCCTTGAAAATCGTTGATTTTCTACATCGAAAAACTGCTCATTTGAATAGTTGGAAAATTGCATATTTCAGAACTTTGAAAATCGCTGATTTTCCGCTTCGAAAAATTGCTCGTTTGAATACTTGGAAAATTGCATGTTTGAGAACTTTGAAAATCGCTGATTTTCCGCTTCGAAAAATTGCTCGTTTGAATACTTGGAAAATTGCATGTTTGAGAGCTTTGAAAATCGCTGATTTTCCGCTTCAAAAATTGTTCATTTGAATACTTGGAAAATTGCATGTTTGAAAGCTTTGAAAATCGCTGATTTTCCACTTCGAAAAATTGCTCATTGGAACACTTAACAAATTGCGTGCTTGATAGCATAGAAAATCGCTGTTTTTCCACCTCGAAAAATTGCGCATTCGACCACTTCGACCAGTTCCTCAGCTCGCTATCTGTACCCAAAAGATTATTTTTCACTCACCCCATAATTCGATCAGCCCAGAAATAGCACGAATCATCAAACGCAGACGTGGCGACAGATTGATTAGCGTTAACGCGATAAGATCGACGAATTATTCTTGTCTCCTTCAAAGTGAAAACAGCAGTACATACCCATAGTGTCGACTGTGTTCATGCTGGGATCGCATGAAAACACGCCCAAACGCCCCTCGCACGGTTCGCATATTGACCCGTCATTGTCTCGTGCTGACCGCGCAAACATCAACCGTTATCGAGGAGGTAAAGCTCCGGTGGCACGTGGCGGCTCATATTGGATTACCGTGAATCCTCTTACGCACACGGAACCCCGTCAAGGTGGCCCAGCGACCTCTGCCATTACGACAAACCGAAAGGACTCAAAGGGGGGTGATGATTTCTCGCGGGGAATCGACGTCACGAATAAATAGCGTGCTAAAATCCTTTCCACGAGGGAAAAAAAAAAGACTGTCGCGGCCTAAAATTAGATCATCGTCGGGTCTGTTGCTCTTATGGAGGAAAGTGGACAGGATTCTGCAAAAGTTTCCATTCGCTGATCTGTCAACTCCTTCAACTTTTTTCCAGTGACTACAGATATGTACTATGAGACTCTTCGTGCCATTGTTCTTGAGATGTCATGAATTTTGGGTTCCTGAGGACCCCAGAGTGAAGATCTCTATCACCAAAGACAAAAAGAATCTCTCTGGATATCTGGACCCCAGAGCCTTATATTGAGTGACACGTTTCAAACTTTAGAGGGGAGCAAATTAAAACTGCGAAAACCTTGGAACCGATCGGTAAGAATTAGGCGGGAAACAATCGTTATCTTCGAATTATTGAATGGATTTAAGACAAGTTTCTATAATTAGAAATGGTAGGGGGGTAATTCTATTCTATACAATTAACGCTAGAATTACTAAAGCATTAAAATAACTGGTTACTACATCCTCATAGCGAGGATTGGATTTTCGCAATTTTTTATCATTTTTATTTGCAATACGGAATTGAAGAAATTACTAGTTTATTTATGTTGTATGTTTTCAAAAAGCTTTTCATCTTTATCGATCCTATAAAAATAGATGTACTATTTGTCGTTGGTAGTTCTAGTGTTAATTAACCAATAAGTTTACGGTATTCGTTTGAACCGATCGAAAGCGGCTCGACACTATCGCTGGCGAACTGCACAGACGCAGCTTCCCGTTACAACCATGACGGACCGAGTCCGGATAAAGACGGGCCGAACGTTGCGGAATCGCGGTTGAATCGTGGCACAGCGTGTTTCCATCTGCCCTACTTCGCCGCTAATGATACATTGTAGAAAGTTTAATCTTACATAAACTCGCGTTAGGAAACGACGGTGCGTTTTAACGGCTGGTATTAACTTGAACGCGACAAGCCTGCTCTATGAGTATCTTTAGATAGGTATTTACATTCTTCCACGTGGAATGTTCTAGATTAATCTAGATCGTTGAGCTGTTGGACAGAAATCCGGCTTTCATTCCTAATGTACCAGGCAGAAAGTACATATTTGCACTGTTGGTTCTGTTGTACATCCACGAGCAACCTCGGCTTTCGTTAGGGGAAAAAGTGGCGAAGGGGAAAGCGCTCCCACCACTTGATAAATTTATTTCAATTACTGAAACAAATGTTAAACCGAATATTAATTTGGCATAAATTTCAGTAACTCCCAAAACAAAATGGTACGAGGCGCTTCGCGTATCTCATATTGGCCCCTAGCGGAAGCCGAGTTTGCTCGCGAGTGTAAACACTCAACCCTCCTATAACAGGATTAATTCGTTCCGTGTTTTATCGAAACCGTGTTAAAGAGTTACATACCTTTGAGCTGTGCCATTTAATTCATTTCTAGACTGCGGATTTTATACATTCATAGCCTGTAGGACTCTGTGAAATACAATACCAGACAAAACTTTCGTCAGATGCTACGAATTTTTCATTTTATTCTTAACCTAACAAGATGCTTAAGGGAAGAAAGAAGTTCCTACTATTGTTCTTGTCTTCATGAATTACTTTACAAAAAATTCTATGAGATGATTAAATATTCTGTGATATTAAATATTCATTGAAATATTCATCAAAGGGGTCATTGTTGATCCAGCCATAGGAACGAAAGAATCAGAATCAAAATACCAACGACTCGATCGAACATTCTTTGCCTAGCTAGCTACGGTTGGGCCCTAAGAAGGATCTTCTGCTGATGGACTCAAATACGAAGAAATCTCTCTCTGTGCAACGTATTTCGAGGAACGTGGCGCGTGCTTTGTGTCGAGGGAGAAGGAAGGCGACGCCTCCTCTCACTGTATCGAGAGATTATACGTACAAAAGATTTTGAGTGGTCATGCTGACCCAGTTTTCCAGCGACAAGTGGGTTTACCCGAAGCTTTCGATCGGGCAGCTTGTAACCACCTTGTATACCCCGACCTTTCATTTTAAAACGTTCACTTGGTAATCCTTCGCGACGTTTTCGCGAAATGAACGTGTACCACCAGAAATTATCGACACGTAGCAGAACGAATCGTGGTTCTTGGAGTGGGGGATACAGTATAGAATTAAAGATCAGAAAACCCGAAATTTTATTGCTTGAAAATAGAATTAAAAAGCTGAAAATAGAGAAGAAACATATCGTTGTAACTGTAATACGTTTTAGAAGGAACCTTTTTTTTAATTGTTTATTTATATAGGTCACATCTATCTTTTTGTTATTAGTGACCACAAAAGACTACAGAATAATTACAAATTTACGTAACATGATACATGTTTGAGTTTAGTACATCTGTCTAAATATGCTCATCATGACATTATTAGAATTTTATGTACATAACAGAAAGGAAGGAAACGTACACAGAATGGTTCCGGAATGGTGTTAAAACCCAAGAAAAAGTGATTCTACATGAGGAGATAAATCGAAAATATAAAGTAAAATTTGTTCGTATGATGCTTCGTTTTCGAGATAATCGAATTTGAATATTTACTGGATACGCGAGTAATGGAATAGGACTTGGCTAACGCGTCTGTCCATTACAGTCCGTTTCTACTTATTGTCAGCACGAATACGTATAGATGAATTTTCAAATTTGATTATCTCGAAAACGAAGCATCACATGAAAAAAATGTATTCTACATTTTTGTCTTATTTTTTCGTGTAGAACCATCCCTTCTCGGCTTGTACCACCATATCGGGAACACCCTGTATATGTTACCTAAGTGGGTATATTCAATCCACTTCTAACTTTTAGTCCTTATAGTTAAGCATGTATTTTTTAAGTTTACTGAAACCTTCATATATTTCTATCTCCTTTAGATAGACTAAAAGTTTGGGACATACAAGTTACTTCATTTAATATTACGTAATTTGGCTTCTGTTGGGAGATGAAATTTTGTTCTTTGATGCTCTAAAATTCTGAAACTTAGCAAATGGCTTGTTGAAGGAATACAGGGTCAGGTGCTTTTAATTTGCAGAAAATTAATCTTAATAAATGCTCAAAGTGATGTCCATCAACTTTCATACATTTATGCACTAATCCCTCTATCATTTTTATTTTATCATTTACTCAAGGTCCACATGAAATCACACTATTATCGATCATTGGATTGGTCTTGATCTCGAGTATTACGTAATGCTGATAAAATTATGTAATTGAAATTTCGAAAAATATGACCTTGCAAAAATGTTTGCTTATCGTAGTGTTTTCCAAAAAATACTTTCCATTCACATTTCTTTGCACCTTCAAAAATAAATAAGTTATTAAAGATGCTCACGTTAGGTGGGACCCCCTGGAAAATTGCAAGAATTAAACTTTACTGGTTCATTTTTACTTATTAGGTGTGAGCGTGTTAGGTTTGTATAGTCCGATTCTTAATCCCGTAGGAATGACATCTAGAACAAACTTCGGTGAACGGAAACGAAGAAACTTTCGAGACCAATTCTTACATCCTGTATTCACTCGAGAGCTGGAACACTAGCAAGTGGAGGATACGAATCTACGAATTAGTTCTACCTTCCCACGTAACGCCCTCAAGACGACACACAGTATTATGCTGCGTGTCCACGAGAGAACAACTATCGAGGCAAGATCTCACGTTATATCCCACATGAAAATAAACTTTTACAAATGGAATACCTCTGAAAGTAGAAGACACAGCTATCGTAGAATAATTTCTCCGGTAGTTGTTCCATTTGTACCGAAGTTGCACAACGTCAAAAATAATATCCTCGAGTCGACCCACACACATTACGCTCTGTGTCCCCGTGAGATCGAACCTAATCTCATCCACCGTCTGTATCCACTTCGAAATAACCTTCTGCATATGGAATATTTCTAAAAGTAGAAACGACAGCTATCGTAGAATAAATTCTCCGACAGTTGTTCTTTGTATCCAACTTGTATACCGTCAAAAATAATATTCTGAAGGGGTCTTGCCACTGTGAAGCCCTGAAAAATTGTGGAAATCCTTGGAAAGAAAAACCGACCACCGAGCATACACGAAGCATCTCCCACCGAATATTCGGAAATTATTCATCGATTATATATTTTTTTCTTACTTGGGTTTCGAGAATTTTTAATCACGAAAAATAAATGCAAATGTTCGAATTCTCGAAACTCGAAACTTTCTTGGGTTTCGACGTTTCACAAAACCTATTCCTAACACTCGTCTTCGTCTCGTACGGAAAAGGGCTGCGTAAAAACGATTTCGGACAGTCAAAACGTATAATTCAGTTAGTGACGGTTGAAAAAAAAGGAGAAGAAAAAAAGAAGGGTTGTCCAATTCCGGCGGGCGAGAAGTGGGACGCGTTAATGAATTTCCTTATCAAATCGCGGCCTCGTCCAGCGCCACGGGCCGCCTATTATTATCTCTGCTATCGATCAATACGACGTGCAGTCGTATATCGCGGGGACGACTTTGCAAATAACACGAAAACGTTACTGCGCAAGCCGCGCTGGATTGCACATGCACACACACACACGTCTCTGTTTCTATCGACGGGTGTTTCGATTCGGACCAAAATATCTAGGTTCGAGAGGGAGAAACCATCCCTCTAGTGATCGCTATCAGCCCCCTAGTGATCGAAACCATCCCCCTAGTGATCGCTACTACAAGCATACAGGATCACTGAACTGCATACAGTCCAGTAATTCTAAGCAATCTAAGCTGTTAATCGCAAGCAACAGAAATCCAAAATGTGAAGAAAGTGATCCTTTAAGAACCGACTTGGTGCTTCGAATCGTTGAAACGGTTTCGTTCGACGATTTTCAGATCTTTATGATTGTCAGTCGATGATTACGTTAATTCGGAGATGGAAGATTATTGAATCTTGATTATATCCATTGGCATATACCGATTTATTCGAAGGAAATTAGAGGAGAGTTACCCAAATCGTACCACTTAACATGTTTCGCGTTGTACAGTTAATCCTCGATGAGTGTTCGAAAGCTCCCGAGCACTGACAAGTCCCTAACCAACTCTGAATGACTTTCTTTTCTTGGACTATTTTTAATCAACTCTGAATGATTTCTTTTTCGTGAACTGTCTCTAACAAATTCTAAATGACTTTTCTTGTAACTGTGCCTAACCAACTCTGAAACATTTCTGAACCAATTCTGACAGATCAAGAAAAAAAGTAACTACCTCTAATCAACTCTGAATGACTTTTTCTTGAACTGTCTGCAACCAATTCTGAATGACTTTATTTTTTATAATAACTTTTTAAGAAACGGCGACCCTCAACTAAAACCTTTACAACACTGCTCAGGGTGATGACCCTGAGAACATATTGAAAAATCATTGAAATCGGAGGTGGCTCCTTGACTGTAAATATTTACCAATGTTTCTTATGTTGAATAGGAACGTTCCTTTGTCATCTGTTTCCGGTCACGACAAAAGATCATCTCCTCCCAGAACAGTGGCATTAACGGTGTTAAGATCGCGGCGGCGGGAACGACATTCGATGATCGTGGGGTACTCTAAGCTAATATCCGTGCAAATGAACCCGTCAGCCTGGCGAAGCTAGTTAAATGTCTCGAGGATTATCCCTCGAAGACTCGATTAAGATTAAAGGGGAGAACGGCGGACGGGTCGACTAATTGCGTCCCCGCTAGCGTCTCACTCCTTTCCCCTGTCTTTATCCCTCCCTTTCTGCTAATAACTTTTCACATTCAAATCGAATTTTCTTCCTCCTCTTATCCGACCAACGAAAACAAAAAGGAAACAGAACTCGGTTAATGGACTTTTAATCGCGATAGCCCACTTCGAACGGACGGATGGATAATTGTTTACACGATTTCTCTGGTCCTGGCCCTGAAGGAAACGATTTCCACAGGAAAACCATGAATAAGATCGAAGTTCCTGTTAATGAAAATTATTGATAATAGACTGGAGTTTGATAAGGTTTATATTCGACTAATAAACGATTATATTTTTTGTCTTTCGTTTGGATAGAAGGCGATTCGATGAAAATATGAGTTTCGATTGGGGAATCGGATGATACACTTCGTTTCTTCTTGCGATATTTACGATTTATTAACACTTAATCGTCCGGTTGCGTGTAACATACGTAATGAATATTAATTCCTTTTCAGATTTGTAACCGCGGACAGAGCTAACAATAAGTTCTTTGTGATATTTGTGTTATATAACAACTTTCTGTGGACAATGAAACGTTCGATTTAAATTAATGTTATCTTTGAATCCTTCCATTAAATTAATGTTCCCTGTGCAATTAGAGAAACGACTGATAAAACAGGAACTGGTGTAAATAGCAATAACTTTGTCCAAAATAACCAAATTATAACACTGGAATTGAATATTTCTGTCATATTCGTGCCGTATCAAGACTTTCTATGCAAGATGGAACGTTCGATTACAGCGGAATTGAGCCAATACGGAAAAATTAAATTACTGTTCCCTGTACGAAAAAAAAAAAACCACTGATAACAGAGAATCCGGTGTAAACAGCAATAACATTGTCCAAACTAACCAAATTACAACACGGGAATCCAATATTTCGAAGTACGCTGTGAAATAACGTTTCAGCTTTAATCGAGGACCATCGACGAAATAAATCTCGCTACCGATGGTAATAAAAGCACCGAACAGGAAGCAACGGAAGCCATGCAAAATTCAATGAGAATCGTTAATAAAAAGCGAAATATTTTCATCGATAAAAAAAATAAAGGGAAAGGAACAATTTGACGAAGCAATCAGTTTTGCGCGTCTCGAGCGAAATGTGCAATGGCGGCTGAGCAAGGATCGATCGATCGGTCACGTTTGGATATGTTAATCGTTGGAAACTTACGAATAATTTCATTTTTTTATGGGGAAACCTCCACTGTCCAGATGAAACTTTCTGGTCCTGGCATCCCACAGTGATTCAGAATTCAAATTTAGTTATTTCAATGAATGAAATTATGCAAAGCGTATATTTTTTAAGATGATGATCATGGTCGAATGATTTACAATCGAATTCGATAGGTTCTGAAACAAAATGGCGGAAAGATAAAACATGGAAGAATATTGTTTGATAATTTTCATTGATTTTGTCACGTTTTTAACGTACAATGTTAGTCTTTAAGTACTGTATTTGTAATTCTTAAGCACTTGTTTGTTTAACACATTCCTAATCGATAAGGATTACCTTAGGAACACATTGTGCTCTTTTAATACAGACATAATAAACGTGTTCAGGTACATTTCTTATATTTATAGTAATAATCCCCAATTCAAAATAAAACAAAATACTGATGGATCATTTTATGAAAATTCTGGAAAATGCATACGAGATGTGACAATATAGTTCCGAGAATAATTTTGTTTCCATCAGAGTGGACGTGACTATTTACACTTGTTGCTACGAGAATTTTGTATATATTTGTGAATTTTATTATACACCATCACGTAAACCGTGTTTGTTTTACACGTTACCATATTTACAAAAAATACACCAAATTGTGTAATATATTTTCACTTTGATGTATTTTGCATAAGTTACATGAAATATAAGACAATCATTACTTTATTATTCGAAGCTACATGCACGTTTTATGAGTGCTTAAATTGAAGAATGTTATTACGCGTTACTTGCAAAAAAAAATACAGTCAGTACATATTTACATATCAGTATTATGATATTACATATCAGCACACTCGTGTGTTCAGCAGCGTAATAAATGAGCACGATTGTCTTGAGAATGATAAGTTAAGGAAAATTTTTCCAGTAAAACGTTACAAAAGCTACCAAAAAGTAATATAAACGTCAACAATTATTTCCTCTATAAGCTAAATAATCTATTAAATTCGCCTAACTTATCAAAATATCTTAACACTCTCCAAGGGAAAAATAATGAAACCCAATATGTAGGTCGAGGAATTATTAACTACTATAGTTATTTCAAAGCCTGAACAGCTAAATTTCAATTCTCGTCCGTTGTCTGCGCGAAATTTCATTAACGACGGAACGACGCGTGGCGGATAACCACGAACAAAATGAACAATCGCCCGCCATTGGAGCACGGATTCCATTCGCGATTTAATTGCCTCCGCAGTTTTTCACGGAACCGCCGCGTTTTTCCGTTCTCGAACACCGCAACTGAATTCGTAAAACGCGTTTCGATCGAGTTTCAGCGAAGGACGGAACCGAACGTGGATCGAAACGGTCTTTGAAAAGGGAATAAACGGCACGACTATGCGGGGGATCAATATTTGAACAGTGATTTCAATATATGTACTCCGTGTGCTTGAACGAAACTCTGGGTATCAATTTCATTTCGTAAAATTTCTCTTATTTCGCAACGTAGTAGGTGTGCCCGATAAGTACTCCACGATTTCAAGCGATAGTTAATATTTATTTTTATTTTTTTTATTCGGAAATCGAGAGCCTGTACTGTTGAAGGGATATTCCGTGTTCTGCAATACCGTCCGTCATTTTGAAAAAAGGAAAAAGCAGGAAGATGGTTGATATTTAAACTAAATCCCTGATTTATACGAATAAATAATAGAATATTTATCGGTTACAGATGACTCAAATTTCTAAAAAGATTTGCTATCAAGTGTCGATATTTTAGTAATAATGAAACTACGGATTTTATAAAATTATGGCTTGTAGAGCTCTGTGGAATGCAATGAACGACAAAACTTTCATTAGATGCAACCAGTTTTATATTATCTTCTTAATCAAATACGATACTCAAGGAAACAAAGGAATTCCTACCTTTGTTCCTGTGTTCATAAATTTCTTTATAAAATGTAATTTTGTATAAAAATCCGCAGTTCGGTAATAACTGTGCGGTAAACTTTGTACGTTTGTTAGTTAAATACAAAAATTGAGAAAATGATAAAGAAATGATTTGAAAATGATTTGAACATTTTCCTCAGAGCATGAACATATTTTGAAGCTACAAAATGCAAAATTGAAAAAATGATGACATTTTTTATAAAAGGACAATTTTTCCAAATAAAAAATGCTAAAAAATATAATTTATTAAAACAATAAAATTACGAACGTATGTTTATGCTGTGAAGAAGATGTTAAAGAATATATACATGCAAGGCTGCGTCAATGGTTGAACATTTTTTTAGTTACATTTCCCGACTTGGAACACCTTTTTTACTTAGGGACTGCATATAAGTCCTTATAACTATAATATTTATGGCTTTGTCGTGAGAATAAAATTATGATTGTTATATTCAGGTTACTTGTACAATAAAGCATTCTCAAAGTTTCAAAGACCTTTAACCCTTTTTACCCTAATTTTTACCTTTCAACCCTTGGAGTACGGTTCTCGGGTCCACTTGGACCCGAATGTTCAAAAGCCGTATCTAACTCGTCGATTTGTAAATATAATTTAAGCAAGAAGTTGCTCATAATTAGCCTCATAAAAGAAGCAGATATTTCCTAATAATTGCGTTCGAAAGTATGTTTAAAAAGAAGGAAGCATAGAATTTCAAACGGACCCAAACACCACTGTCTCTACGAACTTAAAAAAACGTACGTAATCGAGGGTTAATAATTTTAAATTAAAACTTCGTTAATTAAAAATTCATTCATTTTTCACCCATTTACACCAGGCTCCACTCTTAAGCCACTCCTTCAATCACAAATTTGTATATCGTCTGTTGTTGCTGATTCCTCATTTCGAACGTAAGAAAAACTTTCGTTCTAATCGTTCGAGAGGGCAGCTTTTCCGCGGGAAAAATGAGTGGACGGGGTAACGTTCTCCCACGAGTCGCCAGGACGGAATTGCAAGAGGGATCCCTTGGAAAATTGTAGTTTCCGTGCAATCTCGGTGAACAAACACCGTAACAAAGTCCCAACGCCGCCGTTTCCGGGAACGCGTGCATTTTGTTGCGGTTTCTCAGTGTTCCATTTCACGCAGTCCGGTTGCCCGTAATGGAATTTCAGCTCGTAGAAGCTCGTCCCCGTCAAATTAACCGCAATTAATGCCGCACGACCACGGTTCGACACGATTAATCGCCTCGAACACTCCTCGAGCGAATACACCTGAAAAATCACCGAACTCAGGTGGTTCGTTCAACTTAATTTTGTCGATCGTGGAGCCACCAGTGGTCCAGAAGCGAAATTTAGAAGTTCAAACGGTCAAAAAGATATTTCTTTTATTTTCCAAAAAATTCATATCGACTTATTATTAACCATGGATGATTTGTTCCGTGCATTATTGCCCTCCTCGGAACATTTCGTACGATCGAAAAGTGGAAACAAATTTTTATGAAAATTCATACTTTTAATGAAAATATGATAGAAGAGAATTCCTAAAATTGACAAAAATTTCTTCGGTTATCTACTTCTACTTAAATAAAAGTATAAGTTTACATACTTTTTTATTGCTTCATATAAAGAAGCGTATGAGGAGGAAGTTTGACACGCGTGGTCTGTTAAAAAATACCAAAAAAACGAGGCAAAAATTCGAAAAATGATTTTGTAATAAAAATTTGAATTTTTAATGAACACATGTTAAAAAAATTGAAAGAAGAATATAAATAATCTCTTTTGTTTTCTGTTAGATACATTGTATTCGATAAAGTCTGATTGTTGGAAAAATTTTGGAACATTTTGCGACGAATGTCTATTAGTAAACGTGTATCTAAGAAAAAAAGGTAAAATCGATGGAAAACGCGACTGAATATAAATGACAAACGAAGTCGACGACAACTTAGTATCTGAAAGAAAATTACGTAAAATATGATAAGATCACAAAACCATTAAACATAGAATGCATTTACTATAAAATAATCGATTATGAGCTTAAAGTTCACAACTTCACTACTGTCAAATAAGTTCGTCTGCCTTTTACGATTGTTCGAGCAAAAATTCAACGATCTTGATGGTTCAACAAACTGCGATAAAATTGGGTTGCAACGGGATGAAGTTTAAAGAAAATCTGAATTCCACTCAGTGAGGATTTTAAACGTCCAAGAGAGTTCGAAAATTTATTAAGACGCGATTGCGAATAATATTCTCGACATCTCAAAACTTTCCCCCAGGTATCGTCGAAGAGATTCAAAGCTTCGAGTTTAAAGAATTCACTTTACTCACGAGCGAATGACGGAGAAAGCGAGGAAAAGCATTACACTTTCATTTGCACAAATAACATTTGCAAATGTTACGACGTAGAAAGAATTCAATTTACTCCACTCGAGCGATGCGCAATTTCCATTTCGAAAGTTACATTTGAAATTAACTATACAAAATTTACAATAATATTAATTTTACTACTGACTATTAAATAAGCTATTAAAAAAAGCATTGCAAAACGATGACAAGAAATAAAATATACCCAATAGAAATAAAGCTAGCTTTTTAAATTTTATCCTACGACATAATATTTAAATAATGCGTGTGAAACATCTTTTTGTCACTTTTTATTACACTATTATTAAAAAAAGATGCATTGACCTTGAAAAAACTGAAGGTCACCCTGATATCTAAAAAAAAATAAGATATAACGAAATCAAAATGTATCCATCCGATGAGTCCCTTAAAATGCTATATGATTCTTCAAAATTTGTTTGATACAACCAATAGGTAACGAGTGATTTTAGATAGTAATAATTTCTGACTTATAATTTTGCAATAACAAATCAAGGCTCTGAGCGTTAAAGGGTTCCGTGACTCTCAAAAAATAGTAAAAAAAAGTCGTGTCTGTATCGTAAACCAACATCAATGCTCGTAAACATACTTCGTGCTCGGTTGTTATCTTTTTATTCGAATCCCGTTATAACAGTACTTGGAATACTGTGAAAAAAAATTCCAAAAAGAGAAACGAAGAGAAAGTATGAATGCGAAATTGTTGCTGTACGTTATTGAATTTACTCGAGCAGAAATATGCCTAAGGTGAACCAGGTAGCCGATTATCGGAAGAACGTAGAAAATTTTGATTATTGACACACGGGTTAATGCAAAGTGCTCCCGCGGTGGTCGGCCGAGGGTGAAGGTTATTATCCCTAGCTGGCAGCAATCCAACAGCCCAGGAGAGTGTTCGAGGAGGGAAGCTTTCTCCCCCGACGCACTTAACCGCCTAGTGTGGATTGAAAAGCGATGAAGCTGATTCTCTCCCCGGTGTGGGTCGTCGAGCGATTTGCCTCTATAGTCTTTCAAAAGTTATCTACTCTTTTCGAGACAAATTTCACTGCCCACACCGAGTCCAGAAATTCGAAGAAAATTGCTCCCTCTTGGAATCGGTTAAACGTACTGCAATAAATATGATTATCATGAAGAAAAAAGAAAAAAGTTCTTGCTCGTCAACCGACGAATGAAGTGCAGCAAGAAAGAAAGTGTAATAGCAGTTTGTTTCGTTTACATTTCAAAGTTACAATCCGTATAATTGTTCTTGAGCTTTATACGATCAGAAGCATTCGAACGAGACTCGAATAGGGAAATTGAAAAGGAAATAACAATTTGATTGTAATGGCATTCGAGAATCCGGTGTTTTCGTCGTGCGGCAAGAAAGGAATATAGATTTTCTATAATGGCGAGTTTGGTAACGCACGTCTGGTCGATGGAAGAAATACGACTTCCCTTTCAATAACGACTTTTCAATGCAATTGGAAGGTGCAGCTTTAAAATACAAAGGGCTCACGTTTACCCGTGATTTCTTTGAGTATTCAACCGTGACAATGACAAGAAAAAAAAATGGAAAATCTTACTCTGAAAGATGGAACTACACGATCTTTCGAGGACGCAACGACGGCTCAGAATTCTTTATCGATTCATTTAAGGTGGTATTCCCACTCGATAGTGTCAAAAAATCGATTTTTTAAATTGTATTTTCTTAAAGTATAACACCTTGGAAATTATGGTGAATCGTGGCAACCATTTAGAGCGATTTGCTGTAAAAAACATATAATAACTTTGTTAATATAAGAGATAAGTAATTAACTGCGGTTTCTTAAAATGCGAACAAACATGTACGAACAACTACAAGTTCCTTGATTCATTAATTCTTACTTCTAAAAATCGCTTAAAAGGTGGGAATACCCTCTTAAGAACTTTTATTTTTTTTTCATTCGAAATTCGAATAAAGGACTGTATTCAGTAACGGTGGAGACAAAACGTTCTTTCCTTTTCTCCTGGGTGTTCGTTCAAACACAACGGGGGGAAACTATCAGAAGTATCGGTCACAAGTACATATATATCTCGATGGTAAACCCGTGGAACAATAAAACTCTTTTAACAGCTCGGGTATCCGTATCTCTCGGGCGAACGAAATCGTTTTTATTCGCTTCCGAAGACGATTTCCACACTCTACTATTCCATATGTACCAATAATAGTCGGTCGTTGCTCGAAAGTTTCGATAAAAATTGAAAGTGTTCCTAATCATTTCATCCTGGAAATAAAATTCGCCACATTTACTGAGTCTAGAAGTTCGTAGAAAATTTTGTCAATTAAATTTAATGTATTTTCCAACACGGTGGGTCAGCTGTGATCCATGAGACACACTAGAAGAGTACGTTTGCCGGATTGGACAATTTATTTTTTAACTCTATGTTATGAGTACATATAAATTCTCGATAACTGCTCGGAAGTATCTGTACGTTAAGTGCTTCTGTTCTATTCCCACTACTGGCGGGGTTCCCCCCCTTGATAACAGTAAAACGTGTAATGTAATAAGCCATCTACTTGTCTTTCACGAGCCTACTACCCTTGTCAGCATTTTTATTGACAAAGAACCGAAAATAAAAAAAAGATTTCACCACTGCATTAGTGTTGTCTCAACGACACGACCCGAAATTTATGGGGTGCTGAAATCGTGGTCCCCTGCGGTAACTGTTCCAAAACGATCCGAGCATTAATCGAAGATTCACTGTAAACACGGTTTCGCCCTAACACAGTCAAAGAATTGTGGTAGAATAGTGTCGTTTTGTTAGTTTTCTTTTTTGGACACCTAACCCAATACATATTTTGTAATGTACAATGTACTTGCATACACTGTTCACGTATTTAGAGATCCCCTCGAGACCTCGGAATTCCTCAAAGTCTTCTAAAATGCGTGGGAATCCGTGAGGACTCTTGAATACGTCTGAACCCTCAGCAAACCTATTGCAGTCGCTGCAACCCCCAGTAACTCCTTCGAAGCCTTCGATGCCACGAGAAACCAATGTAAGTACATCTCAACGCTCGAATTCCAAAATTCCCCAGGAATTTCCATGAAACATCTTGAATCCTCTAAACTACTAAAAAGATGATCATAATTCTTTCTGATTATCGAATCACTATTTACGTAAATCTGAAACCGTTTTTATCAAGATCCACTCGTTTTCATCTCAAAGACTAAGCTCACGTTTCCATCTATCATTATCACTAGACAGTGGATTTGATGCATTTATAGCTTGTAGAGCTATGTGAAATATAACAAAAGACAAAACTTTTTGCCATCAAAGCTACACCGAAACCGATATACTACCGAAATAAATACCGGGTTTTTTTTGGTTTCTATAAGGGTAGGGCTTATATAAGGTTATACAGGGTGTAACAAAAATGTTGTCCGACCCGGAAATGGGGCACTCGGGGGGTGAATTGGAACAAGTTTTTCCTTAGCAACAATATAATCTGAGGCTTCATTACCGAGATATTAACGAAAAACCCCGACCAATCAGAACGCGAGTTTCCAGCCGAGTTCCCGCGCTAGCGGTGGCTACGCGCTGCGATTGATACTGGCTGAACTCGGCTGGCAAACTCGCGCTCTGATTGGTCGGGGTTTTTTATTAATATCTCGGTAACGAAGCCTCAGATTACATTGTTGCTAAGGAAAAACTTGTTCCAATTCACCCCCCGAGTGCCCCATTTCCGGGTCGGACAAAATTTTTGTTACACCGTGTATAGGGCGAAGGTACAATCGAAAATACCGGTATAATATCGGTATAATAACGGTACTTTACGTTTCGGTAGAAGTCCCTGCGATTAACCGTACGATTCAAACACGAAATACAATTCATCACGTGCAGTACGATCGTAAATAAGAATCCTCTCGCTAGATGATATCGAAACGATCTCCAAGATAATCCACCCGATAAACCGGCGTCGCGTTCTGATGATCAGGATAACAGAAATTCGCGTTCCACACGGCCGACACACAACGATCATTATCGTTTCGCCGGTAGTCGTGGTAATTGCTCTACGGTATCCTCGCAGACATCGTTTTTTTTTCTGTATTTTTTTTTTTTTTAATCTGCCGTGGCATCGCATGCACCGACACGAGTTAACAGCGCGACGTGGACTTAATCAAAAGACACACGCGGTTTCGTCGTCGGGAAAACGGTTTTTCGAGTCGGCAATTTAACGACGTCGGGAAAAGAACCGTGAAATCGGGTCGAGAAGATAAAAAGAAAAGGAAGCAGTCAAAATAACCTGCAACTATTTAACTCGTCGCGTCAGGAAACTAGATACACTACCAGCTAGAAGTATTGAACCAGAGTTCACGATTGATGAAACAGTAATTTATTATTCTGTTACGGTATAATATGTTACGTTGTTGGTAATAAAATTATCCTTTGTCGTTTAAGAGTCGCTAGCTACCCTTGTATGTCACGTTAATTTATTGAGTAGACAATTAACACGCAGTAATTGTAAATTGGTATGGAACAATGACGATATTACGTTCGAGACTTTGGTTTCCGAGTTAAAACCGTTTAACGCCCAGTGTTGCATCGGTATAACACTCATTTTATTTGTGCATCCAATTCTGTCGCCGGTTGATTTCTAAGTTTTATGAACGAGGATCTGTAGTTTCACTAATGTAAACTAGATCTCCACGTTTTCATTTGAGAAATACAAATATTCTCTCCAAAAAAAAATAAAAAAAAAAGAAAAGTTAATATCAATATTTTTGACTCTAATATAACAAAATACAACATACATATCAGTCTCATAATTTTGAAATAACGATTTAAGGGTCTAGGCGTTAAAGGATTAATTGAGCCAATGGTTGCAGTAATGGGGTAAGTCAATTTTTAATAAATTTTAGTTAACATCATAGAAAAATAGCTCTAAGTTTATTCTATCATACGTGTAAATACTGTACAGTAAATCCTTAATGAGTGTTCGAAGTTTCCTCGGCACTGAAAAAGAGATATCTTCAGGTTTAACGCTGACTTTTTAATGAGGTTCAGCACAGTGATAGAGCTTGGAAATCTGAAGCCAATGATATTTGGTTCAGCCGCATACGGCCATCAGTTTATGAAATATTTCATGTTCAGTGCCGAGGAACTTTCCAACACTCATCGAGAATTTACCACATACATACCTAGTCCCATAACAAAAAAAATACCAATCATTCCCAATAAGTATTAGCCCATTAATTTCATCAAATCTTTGTAAAATAACATTTTTCTCTATTTTTAATTATCATACCCAGTCCCATACTTTTAGTCAGTAGTGTACGTACACCAAAAGCGCGACCTAAATCCTTCAAAATTAATCCCAACACCGTCCCTACCCCAGATAAATTACTGTTATTCTCTGTCTCACCTGCGCCACTAGCACGAGCAAAGTCGTCGAGTAAAAAATTCACGTTCGTTAAAGACGAACCAAACGGAGCACAGTCGGCCATTTTTCTAATTCGTTGTTAGTCGTTGGAACGAACGAAAAAAAAAAACACGATACCTTTTTCGAGCGATGAGAAAAGCTCTTTTGTGGAACAACGAGGGGAGAGGGGAAAAAAAAGAAAAACTACGTCGCTCATCTCGCTGTTTCGAGTGAAACTAGACGAGGGATAGAAGGAGAGAGAGAAAGGGAGTTCCACACAGCAAGGAGGAGAAGGAGAAATAGAACGATGTATATATATATCGAAGCAGGTTTTTCATTTTCAGGCATAGGATTTCCATTACTAATGCATCAGTTACATCGATCCCATTGTTTCGACTCCTTTAATAGAAGTGAGAGGGAAAAATAGAAAGAAATGTCGAAGAAGATAATCTCTCAGTGGATCGTCGAGCATGTTGCATTCAGACTAGGGCACTACTGAAAAGATATTATTTGAAATATTATTTCAAATACCAGGTTATTTTAATTTTCTAATGATTTGGAATAATTCTTTGAAATAATTGTGTAATTGTTCTTCGATATTATATCAAGTGATTAGGCCTGAGTTGGTTTATTGACATTTTTCTGAAGAGTAAAATGATTATCTTCTTTCGCGATAATTATTTGGACCGAAGCAAAAAATTTCTCATAGATGAGATTTTTGAAGAGCGAGACCTGTTGAAAGCAAATTGCTGTAAAGATTTCTTAAAATAAAATCTTTTGTTGCAGATATTATTTCGAGATTCATTTTGTGTTGCCAAATTTGAAATACAAAAACAACAAAATGATTCATTATTTGAAATTGCTGTTACTTTGAATGAATCGATAATATTTTTATTTTCAAATAATAGCATTGGAAATAAAGTTCCCAAATAAATTATTTCAAATAGTTGTCTCTTATTTTCATTTCAAACAAAATTTTCCCAGGTCTGGTTGCATCGACCAGATGGAAAGTGTCCTTGTTTCCATGGAACTCGTCGGGGAAGGGGGATGGAGGGTGGAAGAGAATTTCCACCGTGAGAAAATTCAATCATTTGCCTGCGATCGGATTCCCAGGGATCCGACACAAGCCCTTAAAAACGGATCGCGGAGCAACGTGAAAAGGAACTGTCCGCACGGCGCTCTGGTCCCGTATCAGGATCACGGTAATTGTTCTAATGACTTCCATTGTCCGATTATCTTCCATCCGAGCCTTTGAAGGAGTTCGATGGCGATGAAAATGTTCCGTCCAACCTGTATTCTTGTGTCTGTTTTCAGGTGAGATCCGAGAAACAGGTGGAAAATCGGATGATCTCCTGTTTTTCAGCCGATGGAACATACTCGTGGAAGGATTTAAATAGTTATATACAGTCAGTGAAAAAAGTCTCCATACACCCTTTAAAACTGAGCGGCTTTTTACAATTGGGTGAAGTGACTCGAGTTTTTTATGTGAATTTAAAAAAATTGTTTTACTAACTAATGTATAAACCAAATTTTGAAGAAGTGGCAATTGGTCGGAATCAAGAAGATAATAGTAAAATTATGCTTTTTACAACTTTTTTATCTGAGACTGTAATGAAAAGTGTCGTAAATACATTTCGAAGATTTATATTACTTATATACTACACGTTGAAACTTTTATTGAGATACCGATACGCGCGACAGGCATCGAAAAATGTAAGAATCTTTGGATTTACAACAATTTTACGTCGAAAATCGTGAAGAACGATTTTCAATATTTTTAACCGTTTGTTTCTCATACGAATGTTAACCGATTTCGATGAAATTTTCGGCATGTATGTATATAATTAACATACCTGAATCTACGAAATGTATTTTTAAATTTTCATTACAGTCTTAGATAAAAAAAAGTTGTAAACAGCGACCTTTACTTTTTTCGTCGCGATTCCGAACAATTGCCACTTTTACATATTCATTGTCATGACATCAAAATGAAATATGTTATAAGTTCGACAAAAATAAAAATTTTGCACTAAAATGTTGTTCAATTTTTTAACACTGACTGCCACGACAACTAAACATGGATACCACATTTTTTCATAAAATTAAAACAAGACCACAACCTCTATTGCCTAAACCCCTATGTATATATTTTCAACGATCTTTTATTTAAAAGACGAAATAAAGCGTGTCTGGCTGCGTAGGGCCATTTTCACTGTGACAGTGAACGTAACTTTGGAAATGCCATAAAATAAAGGTTTTAATAAAATGTAATACTATTATGCATTACTATTAACATAGTAAAGCGTACAGCAGAACATTCAAAATTCCACCCCCTTTTAATTCTTAGATATTACTACTTAAAACTGTAAATGTCCGTAATTTCCCACAGTCTAGTAATAAGTCCACATTTCCTTAGACTATTTCGAGCCCGTTTTTATCCCTCGAATAATCCATAGAGGTCCTTAATTTCCCCTGTAATGTATCCCCTCCTCCACAAACCCTATAAGTATGAATAACTCCAATTTCAAAGGAGAGACCTCCTCTTTGTAAAATTCATAATCCATGAGAGGTAGAATCGAAGTAGGTTCGCGTCGCCCTGCGGGACATAACGGGTCAGGCACGTGTCTTCCACAGCGGTTGGGTTACACGAAGCCCTGAATTCTCGTGTAAAGAGCAAAGCTCTTCGAAATACAATTCCTCATGCAACGGGTAGAATAAACCAACGAATTTAATCCTGCACTACGCGACACACACAGGCTGTTGTTCGCTTGTTGGACGTGGAAATTTCGTTCCTTCTTTTTTTGTTTTTTTTTTTTTACGGGTTTCAGGCTCTGCCAAAAGGAAGCTCTCGTCCCACCCAGGGCGACTCCGACCCGGTTCAGGGGGCTAATTAACGTTATCAAGGTAACGCGATAACACGCCAGTTAAATTCATCCATAGAAGTGGAGGGGTGTTAGTTGGCAGCCAGCGTAGCATTAAACGCGCTCGCTGCGCCAGACTCACCCTCTGTTTCCCCTTCGTCAAAAAACGTGAATTCGTTTTTTCTTTTTTATGTTTTTATGATCGAACGAAACAGATTCGGAGCATCGAAGTATCTATGAATGTTTACATAGGCGTCCCGTCTTGCTAAACTGTTCGTACAATTTCGTAAATATTGTTCGCATGCACGGTCCTCGATAAAATGTTTTTCGGAGGAAAACCGTTTGCTGTATCAGTGGAATTAACCCTACGGAGGTTGATCTGACGGTAAGGATGAGACTGAAAATGATTGTGTAGATGAAAACAATATTTATTGAGTTATTGCGTTGAGAAGATTCAAGATATTTCTGACGATGAGATCGAACACGAAAACGAGGTCGTTCAGTATTTTCCATTCCATTCAACCATTCAACTATGTCCTTAAGACATTTGACGTATCTTTAAAAACAACGAAGATATTTGAGGTGAAAAAGTTAGGTGACTCACCCTGTATATACATATATATTTATTGCTATTATATTTCTTCTATTGAAATATGTATATATGTATATGTATACACAGGGTGAACCACGAATCGTGATCAGTAGAGATTGCTCTATTATTAGCAGTCCGATGGAAAATGTTTTTATCAAGTATAGCATCGTTTTAAGAGAGCTTTAACATGATTATAGCAAATTTTTTGTCGATTCTTGTTTTTTCATGATTTTTCAAGGTCACCTTCAATTTTTTGCAAGTACACCTATAATTTTGTTACGCCAATCTGTTAGAGGATTTCAAGACGAATTCGGTAAGTATCATAACATAACATGTATTATTTTTTTTTCATCTGGGTCGAGAAAAGATTAAAGAAATATTCGAAGAATGATCACGATTCGTGGTTCACCCTGTATAATCAATAAAAAACATACACCATGATCTCTCAGTTTAACCCTTAACAACCGACTTTATAATTTGTTAATGCGTGAATAAGAAGGTAAACACGCGCGTTCCACCGAATGGAAAATGACAACATACGGTGCCCGAACAAAATGGCGGTAGGCGACTGGTGTTGATATAGCAGCTTGTTCGATCGCAGAGAATACTGTATATATGTTAATGGGGACCCACCCACGTTCTCCGTCAAAGGGCGACCCTTCACGCGGAATAAACAAAACAGGCAAGCCCATTCTTTGGCAACGGACACGAACCATTTCACGCAGGCTGCTCGCGACATCGATGACGTCAGAACGCTTAATCCCCGTGTTACGACTTTTTATTGGACGCTGATTTTTATAGAATGCGGGGTTTTTTTTATAGAAGATAATATAAATACCCAACCACAAGTCACGAAAGCACGTCTCTTTATTAATCTTCGTTCAATAAAACCTTTCGTTTAGAATTACGTATTTTAACCCTCTATAGCCCAAATTGTTTTAGTTATTGTAAAAAATTATTTAAACAATATCAATAATAATATAAAAATATCAATCTCATAACCTATTAGTTGTACCTATTAAAAAATCTTTTAATGAGTTATATGTATAGCATTTTAAGGGACACATCGGATGGATACTATTTGATTTCATTGTATCTTTTATTTTTAAGATTTCAAGGTCAACGCATCTTTTTTAATATCATCATGCTGTAGGTCGTGGTATTAAAAAAAAGATGCATTGACCTTGAACAAAATAAGATCACCTTGATATCTCAAAAATAATAAGATATAAAAAAATTAAATTGTATCTATCCGATGCATCCCTTAGAATGCTACATAATTCATTAAAACATTTTCTGATACAATCAATAAGACAAGAACGTCCTATATCCTGATTTATTTCGAAAAGAAAATAATCTTTTTTATTAATATTTTTTCATACTCCTGGAAAAAAAATCGACAAGGGTGTGTTGGAATAACAACGACTACTGCCTTTGAACTATTGAACTGTTACATACTGTACTAATTGAAACTAATTCATTCTTTTCTCTGCACGTTCTTCTTATTGGCGTCCATCCTGTGGCGTAGTAGTCAAACAACCATTATCATATTATGTATTTAATTCAACTGTCGAATAAATGAGTTTATCATTGCATTTAAAATACAATCATATTAATAATTAAAAGGTTTAAGTTCATTTTCTTCAACCGTGAATCATTTTTGTTACGAGCACTTCGATATTGTAAGAGAGGAATTGACGAATAATTGCGGAGATGAAAAATATTAAGGATCGTGCTGCTTTAACTTTTTTTTCGTTTAACGGATACGCGTCAGTTTCAGATATCGCAGGACTTCTACGGACAGCTGTTTGTATCGATTTTGTTTCTTGTTTCATTTGTGCCTCTGCACGGAAACATTGTACCTACCGTTACTGTTTGCAATTAGAAGACCCTTTCCGGAAATGAACGAAACACCTTTTTATTCATTTTAAACGAGTTTTAATTGCGCATTTCACTGGAACAGTTTTCAAATAGATTCTGTTCGTTGGATGATATTTCTCATTTCAGCAAGAGAATTTCAATTTTGCACGGTAATTAAAAAACTAATACTGAACTACATCCCGGAAAATTGCTATTAATTTTGTTCCCTGCGAATAAAATAGACACACGATTTTAGGATTTCGAAACTATGTCACGTGGACATTTATGTATATGTATATATTTTGTTCGCTATGTAAATATTCCTCGGTATTTCCTACAAAATTTTACCCCGTTCTATAATGTAACTTTAAGACAAAGAAGCCTACTGTATTCATTACTTTTTTAATCAATAATCTCCCTGAACAGTTTATTCGTGTTAAACACGCCTGCAAAAATATCTCAGAAACCTTTTCTGTATACTTAACTCTAGGACAACTAACAATAAACATACATCTATTTTTATCGAGAAATATTTAAATTTATAAATTAACTATGTTCTTTATTTTCAAATTGCAACGAATGTGTGAAAGATATGAGAAAATGCATTTTAATCGTCATTATAAAAATCTTCTAACCAGTCATTTCGACTGCTCTGGTAGTTCCAGCGTTAAAACGCATACCAGTACACGAAAATATAAAATAAAAACACAGAACAGAGTTATAAAAAAAATCATAACACACCTAAATCCACTGCGCACAATGAATCCAGATTAATCAAATCTATTCCGACTAATCAACCAAAATTCCACTTCGATCCATACTCCCCCAAAACCACTAAACCTAAAAAAAAACAACCTTCGACCCCGCGTGCCCACGAAATTACATAAAACCGACCAAAAGCGATATCCGTAACCGTGAGAACCTTCAAACTTCCCCACTCCAAAAAAAAATGCAAAATAAAAAAAAAATCGAAAGGGTACACTCACGAAAAATCTGGTGCTTTCGAGATCACACGCCCACGAACACCCAATCAGCTGTTCCACTAGTCGAGTCTACGTTTGAAAAGTCGTACAAAAACACGACGACGCTGTTTACTAAAAGAACTAAGCCGCTCTCCCACTAGTCGAATATACATTCGAAAAGTCGCGTAAAAAGATCGACGACACCTTTAAACTAAAACTAAGAAACTCTCGCCACCAGTCGAGTCCACTGTCCGTTCAACGGGACGAGTCAGTAGCACAACCAAAACATTCGCCCGAGACGATTTTATTTGAATAATACACAGTGAAAAGAGCAGTAATATCTAACAGCGTTACCTTGACCTTTAAACATTTAACGAAATTAAATAATCATTCACTAATTGTTTACACGTTCAAGAAGAACACATTATTTTACTATAAAATTTTGAATTTCCACGTTTAATCAATGAAAAACACCGAGGTACTGTTTCAATCTCTTATTCATTATTCGAAACTCTTCATCTAGATAAAATCAATTTGCCCACCTGTGGTTGGCAACTGTCTCTGCCCCAGTGTCTCACCAAAACGACCACCACACCTCCCATTGTTTACAGTTACAGACTCGCCTCGTTCAATGAGATATACATTCGAAAAATCATCCAAATACCTCGACGACACCCTTTACTAAAACGACACATGCTCCTAACTTCACCCCATCACGTGTTTCCATCCACCCCCCCCAAAAATAACAGCACACTCCTCGAACGTATATTCTCGGGAGGGTTCACAAGGGTGGATTAAGACGAAGATCAACGTCGTGACGCTCTTACCACGAAGGTGATCGAGGATGGTGAAGAACGTATGCGCGTGTGTGTATATGTATATCCGTCTCGTTCGGTAACCGTGTTTCCAGATACGCTGTTGGTTGGTATCGAAGACGCGAAACACGAATGATGGCACGGGCCAAAGAAAGTCCTCGCGGAAGGATCGTCGCGAGGTAACTGACGTTTCGCCGGTGTGTTCATAGTCGGAACGGGAGGCGTGGGGTGTGAAGGGGTGGGTGGGGGGGGGAGGGGAATAGCGCACCCTCAGCGGATCCTCCCCCTGTCTCCGCCGCCCAGTCAACCTTCGCCGTCCCCCTCCCCCCTGCCCCTGCTGTAGCGGGCAAACCGCCCTAGTCGCTCGACCCCAGGACAACCCGTTGCCAGCCCGCCTAGAAACTCCACCCCCCTGGCATCGCGTGTCTCTCGTCCTCCTCTGTGACGCAGATGGACGATGTCATAGGACGCCACCTGAAAATGGACTCCTCCTCGCCCCATTGTCTTACCCGCCACCCCACACAACACACAACTCGATAAGATGGGGGAGGGGTGAAGGGGAGGGACTTGTATGTTTCTTCTATGCAGTTCGGTGAACTGAATAGGGACCGCAGTTTATGGCATGGACAAACGGTACGGGCGAGCTTGTTGTTTCGATAGAGCTTTGAATAATAGAGAAGTTTCTGGTTGGTTATATAGTTTTGTTCTTTTGTCAGGTGCATTTTCAAATCTGTCGTGGTTCTACTGGTTACGGTGGGAAAGTTACTTTCAACGGTGAGTTCTGGTTTACGTGGTAGTTCGAGAATTTTTCTATTGACCGTTTGCGGACGCATGTCGATCGGACTGTTGATTATACGTGTTTACAGAGGCTGTGGAAAGTTTCCGGGGAAATTGTAGTTACGACGTATCTTTTTGAACGTATACAGTATGAATGAACTCTTGATACAGTAGACTCGCGTTAAAGTAGCGGTAGGAACGCCCCAGCTCACAAGCATTACTCACCACGTGCGCGCACACCACTATCGGTCGCCATCTGTAACTAAAGTTCTGATCCAATTGGTGGATCGACCGAACTGACACGAGGTCTTGCGTGCCCATCGGCTCACGTGAAAGTAGCGTTTTCAGGAAGAACCCGCCTCGAGAGCCCGCTACTTTAACGTGAGTGTACTGTATACCTATATTGAGGATACATTGCCACCTCAGATTTGGTGATATTAAACTTTTTGAAAATGATATGGTGAAATTACAGTTTGATCGAAACGTTTGGGCAGCCACTGTAACCAACCGAAGTCGAGCATACTCGTCACGAAAACATGGCATTTCTTTGTTTAATAACGAATATACTCGATGACCCAGACAACATATTAAAAAATCATCGACATCGGAGGTCGCTTCCTTATTCGAAATATTCATCCTATTTTGTTATTAAATCAGTTACACGATAGATGATATTCCCGCATTTTTTCAACTACATATGTACATACATTCTTCGTCGCTGCGAGTCGTTCCGAGTCGTTCGCGGCGCGTTCCGGGACACGCGATAGGTGTGACAATACGCTCGTCGGCATTGTTCTTCCGTCGCGGTGCGTTTTTCCAAGGTGAGCCGTACGTCTTTTCCGCGAGGCTGCCTACGAAAATGCAACGGGTAGGCGTATATATACAGGGTGTTTCATTTAACTTGACAAATCGAAATATCTCGAGAAATACGCATCGTACGAAAAAAATATTTTAAATAAACCCTAAATATTTTCTAATGGGCCATCCACCTGTGCTAAAATCAGCCCGCCCCCTGGGGGTAGGGCGGGGGCAACTTTGGAATCTTAAATGGAAATCACTATTTCTTATTGCAGATTCAGATTTGTTATTGGAGTCGGCGTAAATTAGTTAATCATTCGATTGTTTCATTGGATATGATTCAACATCGATCAAATATTAACGAGGCGGAACTTGTTTTCGAAATGTTCTCTCAGCATCGGGGTGCTTGATTAACTACTTCTTTAACTACTTTAATTTTTGTTTAATTACGTACTTTTTTCCGTAGAATCTGAATCTGCAATAAAAAATGGAGGTTTCCATTTAAGATTCCAAAGTCGCCCCGCCCTACCACCAGGGGGCGGGCTAATTGTTGCACAGGGGGATGGCCTTAAATATTGAGGGTTTATTTGAAACATTTTTTTCGCACGGTGTGTATTTCTCGAGATATTTCGATTTGTCAAGTTAAATAAAGCACCCTGTACATGTGTACGATGCACAACGAGGCGCGAAGAAGGGCACACGCGAGAACAAACCACAAGGACAATTATCATGCAAGAGCATTATTCTGTGTGTGTGTTTGTGTGTTTTTTTTGTTGTCTTTCGCATTCTCAAACTAAACGGCTTCCACTGTCGAATCGTACAGCCCGTGGACTTAATGCTGTTTATGGAATCAGAGAAGCGGACACGCGAGGTATTTTTCGTTGGAATCGAGGTTGCGGTTCACGCGTCGCGACTTCCCTTTTTTCCAACCGTCCACAAAAGGTTTTTCTATTTTTTTCTTTTACTTTTATGTTACGAAACGCGCGACCTGGGTATTCATTGAAAATTACGTGCTGTGAAATATTCCTCGTGGCTTTCAGTGGGACAACAACGTAAATATTACTGTACGATTATTTATTAAACGGAGATATGGGCACGCACGAATGATTTTATAAATTTTAATTGAATTTCATAAATCGATACTAATAATAACGGGTCTGTTACTCGATGTATATCCGTATTGGCGCAACAGAGGGTAAACATAGAAAATATTGCAGAATACACTGTGAAACGTACAAGGTTTTTCATCAGACAGTTTGGGGGATTTAACGATGATTTCATAAGATCGCTAAAAAAAGTGATACTCCTTCTGTTCTTATAAAACTTTGAAACCTTTCTTTTAGGCTCCTCCTGTGATGTCTTAATTATTGTCTCCCACGTGGCAAAATGTCGTTTAGCACCCATTTAGGGCGAGAGACGAAGATGAATCTTTCTGAAAATTAATCATAATTGGGGACGAAACTTTGGATCTATGGTTACGTTATGGAAGCTACGAGCAGTAATGAAGGTGATGAATTATGTCCGATAAAAGCAAATATCGCTGCTTGTCATTGATAGTGGCACAGCTAAAAAAATTTCATATTTGCCTTTATCGAACACAAGGTCTACATTATATTCCTATTTTTATCATACAAAATGGCATATTTATAATTCCATCAGTTTTGCGTAAGAGGGCAGGATGTCGCTATCAACCTGGCCTTAGGCTATACAAATGTAAATGTTACAAAGTCCCTCCTCTAAAATTTACATTTTTTAAGTTATGCTAATATCAACGCAGCGATATATCGTTCGAATGTTAACTCCCTTGTCCTCAATTATAAGTAATTTTAAGAATATTTCAATCGTCTTGCCTCGTCTGAAATGGATGTTAAGAAGAACAAGGTTTACCATGCGAGGAATATTAATTAAAAAATCGCAAGAAAGAGGCTTGATATTCCATCTACAACACCACTTTCGATGACTGGAAAAAACTGATTTTGAAAGTTTATAACGGCAGAAGGAGATAAACTTCACGATGATCCCACAGAATTATTGTTAAGATTAATAATATATAATTTAAACGTAAACTCCTCGAATTTTTTAATCAGACCTTGTACTTTTTGTCAGGCACCGTTAATGCACCAGGCAGACGTTCCGAAACGCAGCAGACAAAAATTTCAACACTGTTTTTTTTACAATTGTATATGCATAATCGGCTTTGCATAACATTCTACACGAGCTTGCCGTAACAAAACAAAACATTCGCGTTCCCACGCGCCCTCCAGTTGTTCTTTTTCATCCTATTGTCGCATGACCCACGCTCAGAATCCCTGTGAACCGAGCACATGTGTTATTTACGAAAACGCAATTAACAAGGAGTTTTTCACGTGACCAGCATCGATTAAGGGGTTACATACCTTTCAGCTATTAAATAAGATGGAAAATTAAAAAATTTGTTGTACCATGCTGAATTATTGTTTATTAAAAATTCAACATGTACATCTTGTTAATGTTATTTCCTTAGTAATTTCTGGAAAATTGAGCTGCCATTTAAAAGCGTTTTACTCGAAACGCAGTTTTTAAAATCGGTACCAAAAATATGTGAGACTATTGAAGTGGTTTGGACCAAACTTTGTGGTATAATTCTTACACAAGTCTAAAATCTTGTACTTGACGAAACGAATTTTTTATTTGGGCAAACAATTTTATTTATGGAAACTACAAGTTTAAGTTCAAATAGCCGGCATTTTGTAAAATATTGATATTTTCAAAGTCGGCTTCGATAAATACTAGTTCCTTTAGTTTACTGTAATATAAATAACTATCGAGTGTTAATGCTAAAAAAAGGATAAGTAAATATATTGTTATGTTTCTGTCTTTGGTTAACTATGGTCAATAAGGATTAAAATTGTATAAACAAAATCAGCGCTTCAAGTTTCGAGAGTTTCGACATTCGAAATCTTCCAAACTTTCAAATTCGAGTTCTGACAATTGAAAAATAAGATTTCAACCCACCCCTATTTCTACCCGATGCTTCATCTTTCGTATTAAATTCATGAAATTTTCTCTCTATATCAATCGTAATATCGTTTGAATCGTTCTCCCTATCGTGTTCAAATAGGAGAAAAAAACCGAATGGTTCAGCTAGCATTTTAAAACTCACGTCAAACCACTCTTGTCCCATCTTCTTCCTCGTTAATCTCGCGCAATTACCTTTTTTAGATCACGATGAAATTTTCTCGATCGATTACCACGCGATAACTTCCATGGATCAGCGTAAAATCCGTGGAACGAACTCAGAATCGTCCGAAATGGGAGGTAAAAATTGTCGATCTCTCTGTGAAAAAAAAAACATGGAAAAAATGTTTCAATGTCTCCTTTTTCTTCCTTTCATTGGACATCGAAATCAGGAGGACGTCTCTCGTAAGTCGTAATAAAATCGTTTCGATCGTTCGCTACACGGGGGTAAGTCCGGCTGGATCATCGTAAATCCATCGAGCGAACCGGAACGCGTTCTCGGCGACCGGTTTCTCCTAAATTCCAAATGCACTCTGAACGATCCACTCGAGCGAAACGAAAAATGTTTCCCCCCGTCGAAAGGGAGATCAAACATGCGCCCGCATCCGTTCGAAAATTAATCGCTTCGATTTACCACCCCCCCCCCCCATCGCTTGGAAAAACCGACCTTTGGTCCAGGAAAAACGTGAAGCGAATCTCAACGATGGAAATCGGTATTCCAACGATCGGTTGTCGAAGACAAACTGCTGATAATTAACTGAAACGAAAAAATGAATATTTAACCTTTAACTACAAACGAATCGTCTCAGAGAGACGAATAATACGGCTACAACTACTTCGCAAACGCATTTAACCTTTAGATGGGTAGGTTATTTCATGACTTTTTATATTTTTCAGGTAAAACTTTTAGTAAAAGGCCTCCTACCACTTTGTAAATTTATTTCAAGTAATGAAATAATTATTCAAGTTAATTTGGTATACATTTCAGTAATTCCCGAGATCAAGTGAATAGGAGGCCCTTCCCCTACGACACTTTTTCCACTAGGGAAAGCCGAGTTTGCTCGTGAGGGTATACGTACCAGTGAATAAACGATATAAAATATATAAAAACGAGTAAATTAAGTTATTGAAACCTTGAAATGATCAAATATTCATTTTTTCCAATTCCTTGTTTTATTTTCAAACAGTTGTCCCGCCACTGGTTAGAAATGACCAGTTACTTAACATTGTTCATTCGCTAGTGAAATCTTAACTTTTTCGTTCGACCTAATATTATTGCAGGACACCAAACCATAAGTGATTGCACATTTTGTTCGCTCGTTTCCCTTCAATCAGTACCTCGCGAAAAATCCACGATGTTAACGAATGAATAATTAATCGAATCCTCTTCTCCGTAACGTCGATAACATTCCAAGGAATAATGCTTCGAGTGCAGCCTCGGTTACACGCAAATCGACCACCACCAACGGATTGTAAGTTTGCTTCCCCCGGCCTCTGAAGAAGGTCGAAGAAAGGGGGCGGTTAGAAACAGGACATAGATACCTAGCAAAGGTGGAACGAGTGAACACGAGAGGGTGGCAGGGGGTTGGGGGAGGAAGCAGCAAGCGTAGTGAACGAAGATGCCTCTGTATAGAGTCGAAAAGGCAAGAGGAGAAGCAGAGGAGGGTTGGTCGATGCCACAAGGTCGTTCAATATCGACGGCCTTCCCTGATCCCCTTCTACAGGGTGACCCGCCACGATCTTCGGACTTTTGTCACCTGATGCGCCACTTGTGGACTGCCGATATCAATCATACACGGTGACATAACTTTCATTAACCCCTTAACGCTTGATGGAACATACGAGGGTTTGATGAAAAAGTTACCGGAATTTTTAGCTGTTTCAAAAGAGATTTATTTATTCATCGATATTGATACGGACCCCTTCGAAGTGATCCACTGTCGGATATAATAAACTCACGCCAATGTTTTTCCTAATACTCAAGACACTTCTGATACGCAGTTTTCGGTAGGGCAGAGTGGGTAGGTTGGGTTCAGTTTTCAATTAATTTATAGTAGTGATTAAGAGAAACGCGATTTAAATTTGAAGAATTTAAGTAGTACGGTCTTATCATGTTCCATCATGATTTCATTCTATTATTCCACAGGAATGTTTGACCCTAGAACGACACCCTTCCATTTTTTGGCGTTAGTAACATTGTGGGGTCGCGAGTGACCCAAAATAAAATCATATTTAAAATACTATTTAATTTTTTCGAAAGATTTTTCTTTAACTCTTCTATACACACCTTAGGAAATAACTGGACAGTCTGATTCTTGTTTAAAAACATTAAAGGAAAAGTAAAGGAAAGTTCAATGTTCTAATGTTTATTTTCACGTCTGTAGACAAGATTCAAATTTTTCGGGTCGCCAGTAGCGTTCCAAGGTTAAAAATATAATAGTTCTAAAACTATTTATTTGGCCCATACCTCCCTTATGGGGAGAGGTTACATTGTATTGTATTTTACAGAAAACAACGTAATGCACAAGGGAATATTATGCAAAATGAAGGAAATATATATTTATATCGTAAAAAAACAAGGAAACATTGCTAATAAAAAAAAGTGAAGTCCACGACTTTAAACAATATCTCGAAAATGAAGAAGTGTAACATACGGTATTTTTTCTGACAACCACAAACTGTACTGATCCAAGAGTCAATATGTCAAAAGAGAAATGTACACCTATGTAATCATCTATTTTAATTTGAGAAAACAAAGAAGTTAATTGTTGGTCCTATTTATAGCCTGCCGGGTCGGTCCATGTTGGATTCGCGTTAATGAATCTGTAAAGGTCCAACGAGTGTTCCGACTGATCGTGGGATGCGTAAATCAAGCGAAGGGGTGAAAACCAGGGAAAATTTCAAGGACGTCGTCCCTGCCACACGCCATTGCTCCCTTTTAACCGATCCTTTGTCGCCGGTGACCTATTTAACGTATCGTGAACGCCCGTTAAGCGTATCCAATTTTTCAGGTTGCAACGGTTCCGAGCAACGGGGACACTCGAAATCAAGGATTTATTAATCCCGTGCTGCCAGTCAGTATCGGCTTGCCCCCTCCTCTGTTTTTTTTATTTCTTCATCGAAGAAACAGCAGCATATATTGGCTCCTCTGTTCAGGCAACAAATAAATGTATCGTCCGCTGCGGAAATTCATGATAGCGAAGATTAATTATTTCCGAGCCCCTGTGAGATATTGCCTTCTTTCTCCGATTTCTAAATATTGTCACAATGTACTACAAAAACGTTAGAAAATATGATTATTAAACGACGGAAAAATGTTACGGGATACTCTAGTGGCTTCTTTCATCATTTTTAATTCAAGTCTCGCATTACAAAAAATTATCAGTTTCCTTTCTTGGGTGAAATTGTTTCTGGGCCATACGGGGTGTTAAGGTCGGACAGTACAATCGTGCAGGTGGTGATTCAATAAGAAAAAATAAGTCGATAAAGGAGAATACAATTTTTTCAGGATAATCGAACTTGAAATTTAGGTTGAATACACGGGCAATAGGAATAGGACGTGGTTAACGCGTCTGTCCATTGTAGGCCGTTTCTACTTATAGTCAGTAGTACGAATACACGCGTTTTAGATGAACTTTAAAACCTAATTTTCTCGAAAACAAAACCTGAAAGGAAAAATATTTATTTTTCTGTGCCAAATAATTATGGAACATACAGGGTATCTATTAGTTGTATCCGAAAACGTTTTAATGAATACAGCATTGTAAAGGATACATTAAACGACTACAATTTGATTGCATTATATCTTTTTTTTAGATATCAAAGTGACCTTGAGTGTCTAGAATGTCAACGCATCTTTCTTTTAATACCACTTGTTACCAATAGAAGGACGAATTCAACGACAAGGTAAAGATGCATTGACCTGTAAAAAACTCCGGATCACCCTGATATCTCAAAAAAAAAAATAAAACATAAAAACATCAAATTCTATTCATCCTATGCATCCCATAAAATGCTACATAATTCATTAAAATGTTTTCTGATATAATGTATAGATAACTAGATATTTTAGATAGTAATTGTTATTGAGTCAACCTGTATATAAATTTTACAACAAACATCTAAACATTAAGATCGCGAGGACGGCCTTTTACCGCCCCCCTAAATCGGCCACCCACATGCTGAGCACGTTTTCGCCTTCCGCTAGAATCGGCCCTGACTGGAACGGTATTACATTGTGAGTTATGCTTACAATCTGTGTGTATATCATACTGCACAATAAAGTTAGCAAACTTACAAAAATATCACATTATATACGTGTATAGTTATAAAACAGTATTGTATAGTGTGTCAAGTTTATAAAACAAAATTATATGTGGGGTGTCAGTAAAGGTCTAGAGGGTTAAGAGGAGGTAAGGGTCTACGTTCGTAGTAGGTAAATATACAGGGTGTAACAAAAGTGTTGTAAGTCCCTGAAATGGGAAACTCGTGAGGTGATTTGGAACAAGTTTTTCGTTAACAAAAATGTTATCTGAGGCTTTGTTAATGAGATACTAACGAAAAATCAAAGTTTTTCGTTAATATCTCGTCCACAAAGCCTCGAACATTTTTGCTAAGGAACAACTTGTTCCAAATCACCTCACGAATGACCCATTTCAGAGACCTACAACACTTTTGTTACACCCTGTATAAAATGGCATATGTAGGAAGTCAAAAGCACAAATCTGCTATTCTCAAGATATCGCATAGGCACAGCTTGCTTTAACGGATGGAATAGATAAATCGGTGATAAAAGCATATCAACTGCAGCCTATGTGAGACACAGGCGTGAATGTGAAGGGTTTAAGAATACCTGTGCCCAGCCATCGATCGAAAATCGGTTTGCCATTAACCTCGTAACCAGTATCAATTTAATTATTCGATTAGGAAAAACCGTTGGTAATTTTGAAGCTCGACCAAGCCCCACCCCCCCCCTCTCCCCCCGATGTCCCGTTTTCCCTCGCCATCGATCGTTATTCGCAGCGATAATTATTCTTCTCTCTATGACGAAGTCACAGTTCCACGATCGAACGCTTCTTTTTTTAATCTTCTAATAACGTCTGCGCCCGACCAGCTTGACTATGAGCGATGAGACCAGCTGGTAATCACTCTTCTGTAGTACGTTCTTAACGTCGTTAAAGGGGTACGTATCTTGTAGAAGATTTAAAAAATTGATTATTTGTTATTTGCTGCTTATCTAATTTTATATAGTACGAAAAATATTCCGTATAAATTTTATGAGAATTTCGGTAATTAACGTAATTGAAGAATGTTTATAAAAAACACTGCACTATGTTGAAAAATGTTGTATTTTATCGAAAACTGTTTTACATGCCAATAGGAATATTGTGGTATAGAAATTGATTTATTTTGTCACTTACAGTGTTTTCTACAAGCACTCTTCGATTTTTTATTGTCTCCGCAAAACGATGGTGGTCCATATCATCTCCAGTAAAATCCATCGAAAAGTTTTACATCTTACCCAATGATTACCCTAATTTTCTGCAGGGTGTTAATAAATATGTGGAATTTTTTCACGGTAGGATTCTACATGTCGAACTGAGATAAAAATCAGGATTGACGAAATTGCATTCGAGGCTTCGTTTCCAAGTTATTAATTAATTGTTGAATGTACGGGAAATATACGTGTGAAATACTACTTACAACCGTCGATTTCCAGCTGATACACGGGATCGATGACCTAGTTAAATTTATGAATAAAATAAAACGAAATGAATGAAGGCACCTCGGGAAACAATTGAAAAGCGCGCATCTCAAGTAAAACGACCCGTCGTGTCAGACGTATTTTACACGATTTCGCCCTTTCAACAATCTACAGGGTGTTCACGCTGTTACTAGCCAGCGTTTTTCTCGAAAATAGTAAGTATTATAAAAAATGAAAGAAAAATAGATTTTACAACTTTCTATGACTAATATAACAACGCATATCAATTTTTTACGTTTGCAATATTTTTCTTGAAATAAAAGTGAATTTTAATTTTTTACCTCATTTTGAACTCATTAATGTTCTATAGAATGACCTTCAAGGTCATACAACGTCAGAAGTGAAAGAAACATTTTGAATATTTCGTACCAATGTGTATACAAGTATTTCTCATTGATACAGTTTAGCTCATTAAATGCGACTAATTTCTTGTTTTCATTCGCTATCAGAGTGTTTACTACTGCTTCTGTACTTCTGGGATTTCTTTTTATGACTCTTAAAGATATCGTCTACGATACACCGCCCAGAGATGTAAACAATTTGAAAAGCAAAATAACGCAATCATGTGTATTAATATCTCGGACAATATTAGCAGAAGCTACCGAAGATGTAATTCATAGAACCGAAATGTGCATTCATGCACAAGGAAGTCATATAAAACATATACTTTAGCCTTGTCAATGAAAAAATACTTATAACTGTAAAATATTCAAAATATTTCTTTTATTTCTGACGTTGTCTGACCTTGAAGGTCATTCTATAGAACATCAATGAATTAGTCTTGTCACGCGCTTTCATAGAACATAAAAAAATATACAGCATACCATTTGAAAAATTAAACGTCACCTACATTAACATAAAATCTATTCCTCTTTCATTTTTTTCTAATACCTACTATTTACGAGAAAAACGCTAGCTAATAATAGCGTGAAGCCTCGAACGCAATTTCGTCACAGTTTCGCATGCAGAATCCACCTTGTGAACATTTTTCACATTTTCATTAACACCCCGTATATCCTTCTCCGTCTCGTTTGAATCGAAATCTCGATTGTCCTCTGCTCAAATAAATTAAAAAAAAAACCAATAATTACCCCAAATTCCTACTAACCATTCCCATTTTTCTCCAATCGAAAGCTGGATTCCCAGCCATTGAAATAAACTAAAAACCACAATACCAATCTAAACGCAACGTCCATTATTCCTACCTTTCGAATTGTACCTTCAGACGTGCCACCGAACCGAACCTTCATTCGTCGGATCAGCGACATCCAACCACGATAAGAAAAAAACATCCCCTATCCCCCCTGTGAACGATCCTCCCGAGCCTCTAGATTACTCTACACGATCCAGTGTCTCGTTTCCCAGCGAAATGAGAAAACGGTGGGGGAAACAAATGGATTGGACGATAAAAAAAAAAGAAGAAACACCTGTCGTAGGTGCTGGGCCGTGAAGTGCGGCGAGTCGAAAAAAAGACGCGGAAAAAAAAACAGAAGAAATGGGATAGGAAGAATATTTCGGGGTAGGATAGAAATAGAGATTGAGGAAAAGGGGGAGAAAGAAAGAAAGAAAGAAAAAAGTGTACCGACAAGGCCGCCTTTAATGAGAGCTCGAGCGATTTTCCATCGGTTTTCCAGGCGGGCGAAGGTCGCGACCGAACTCTCGGGAAAAATGAGGAGTTGCCCATCCCCTCCACCATCTGGTTTCTATTCCCTTTCCACGAGACTTCTTCTCGCCCGTTTAGCTTTCCTTTTTTTTTCTTTTGTTTCTCTGCTGGTCGTCCAGTGTTTAGAGGACACGAAAAGGAGGGAGGAAGAGACATCCTTCTTTTCGTAACGAAACCTCTACTGAGCTCACGGAAGCTGGAGGACGAAGGGGATGAAAGATGGGCGGATATAACGTCGGACAGAGAGATAGAAAGAAACCAGAGAGAAATAATGAGCCAGGCCGTTGTTTATTATTATGTACGTGTTGTGTCGGCTGAGTTCAACGTGTCTGGCAAGCATTGTTTCCTCTTTCAGCGGGCTCAAGGACCATGAGACAATGGATCGCGCATCGATTCGAACTGTTTCTTTTTCGTCTCTGTCTCTCTCTGTCTCGAAAGAAAACTTTTATTTGGTACTCTTATGTCTGCACCATAAGTACCCGCAAAGCTCATTTCGATCAGTTTGTTAGTTCAATGGTTATGATTTATTGAAAAAAAGTTGACCCTAAATTTCAAACAGTTGTAAAATCAACAATTTTGAACATTTTTAAACATCCTTCGAGATACGTTTATACTATGTTATATATCATGTTCAAATTTGAACAAAATTCGAAATGGTACTTCGGAAAGTGTCTAGTTGAAAACTTTCAGACTGAATCTCATGAATGTCTCGTTTCTGGATGGAGGATGGGGGTGCAAGACACGGGGCGTGTCGAATTTGCAAAGTGAGTCGACTTGGAGAAGTTGGAAGGGAGTCTTCTCTTGTTTTGATCTGAGATTGTGCGTCTTCGCCTTTCATTGATGTAAACATTGCCGAAACATATCCCTTCTTTATGAACTACTATATCCAAGAAATATCTTTTGACAATGTTTCAGTTTTGTGCGTTAAAATAGGTTTTTTGAAGAATAAGTCCTCCGAAGGTCATTTAAAAGTTAATGTATTATACACGGTTGAATTTGTTTTTTCATAAGCTATAACGGTAGGCTAATCAAAATACATTATCCCATCAAAAAAAAATCGACTATGACCTTGAAATATCGGAAAATATGACCTTGAGAAAAAAATCTTCTGTCGCAATAATTGCCTCGCCGAAGCAAAGATTTTTTCCCTTAGAGATTTTCTCGTATCATTAAAAACAACGAAGATATTTCAGATGAAAATCTTAGGTGACTCATCCTTTATATCTTGGATAAATTGTATAATCTTGATTCACGATTTTACTGGATTAAATTCGCCGAACAACAGTCGTCGTTGGTCAGACTCGTGGCCTGCTATTATCCAGATAGAATAATGCAATGAAAATAGTGTCTTCAGCGGTCACGGAGAGACGGTTAAATTGTTTGAAATGCTTAAATTGTCCGATACGATCCGCTCGAACCGTTCGAGTTGCGTAATAAGTCGTATCAATTAGAAGACCCGAGAAATTGCATATTATCACGGTAAGTGCGCTCGTTTAACGGTCCGAGATATAACACGATCTTCCCATTCCTGTTCGGCTTTATCAGATGCATCGCTGGAGGAAACAAAATGGCACCGTCGCGATAAAAAGAATATTTCGAAAACCATTACGAACGATATAAAAATACAAGCTCGTTTCTCTTCCTCGAACCGACATTCAATCACCGTTTTGCCTGTTCTAATGATTCTAGAAGACAAAAGATAAATATCGTGAACACGTGTAAACATTAGATCGTGAATAGTTAGGTATGCAAAATGAGATTTTCGCATACGTTTAACTCAAGAAAACTTGAATTGAACGAAAATTTAGTTTTCCCATTAATATTTCGACCTTCACGTCGCCCACACGTGGGTGAAACAATTTTCTTTCAGTTCCGAACGGAAAACTAAAATTTATGATCAAAAACATGAAATATAACGTGAGATTCGAGATGATTAACCATTTTATTCACAAATTATTTAAAAATTACCAAAGAAATATTTCGTTGTATTTTCGTGATAATGATTCACAAGAACATTTTGAAACCGTCTAATGCCACTTTTTATTCGTTACCTTTTTTACATTTATCACGGTTAGATATCCCAGTTCTGTAATAAAACTCAATTTTTCTTACCCTTGATCGATAAGGCCTCTTCACATATTTCAAAGAAATTACATTTTTTTGAGAGCCACCTCCGATTTCAATGATATTTTAATGCTACTAAAGTACGATACTAAATTATTTTAATAATAATTATTTTATAAACAGCAACGCCCAACCAAAATCTTCACAACATTACTTAGGGTGATGTTCTTCAGAACATATTAAAAAATCATCAAAATGAAAACTGGCTCCCTTATTGCAAATATTTACCAAATTTTCTTCGAATTGTAACAATATAAGTATGAAAACTAAAAGTCAGATCTCGTTACGCCACTTTTAATGGCCGAGGATAGTGAACCCTTCGCATTCGTAGCGATAACAGACCCTATTTTTCGGTCGACTTGACGCAATCCACAAAGGAAGTTTAATGATCTCGAGTCGGAACAAAATGGCACCAGTCGATTCAGTTCATCGAGATTCGCTACGAACCGATATAAATTCCTTCGCGAGTACATATCGGCAAAGGACGAGCCGGGAACGCATCCGAGGATGCAATAGTGCGCTCGCGGGGACAGGCTGTGGAGGTGATGGTGCGGTTCAAGTGCCTCGATAAACGATCACGGTATAACGACCTTGACGAAGCGAATCGATGCATAATTCTAAATGAACCGCCTGGTGTCCATGTACTTGAATCTATTTCCGAAGGCGGTTCGTCCAACGTTGCACAAGAAATATTATCGTCGAGTACCATCTGCGCAACTTCATCTCGTTCACGTGACGCTGAAGCTCGATCTTCGATGTGTGTCTGTAGATTTTCGAATGGCGTCTCGATGGCAGATTATTTCGTTTCGATACCGAGTATTTTTAATATCGATACTTTCGTTTCGATACCGAGTATTTTTAATATCGATACTTTCGTTTCGATACCGAGTATTTTTAATAGCGATACTTTCGTTTCGATACCGAGTATTTTTAATAGCAATACTTTCGTTTCGATACCGAGTATTTTTAATAGCGATACTTTCGTTTCGATACCGAGTATTTTTAATAGCGATACTTTCGTTTTGACACTGAGTATTTTTAATATCAATACTGTCGTTACGATATATACTCGGTATCGAAAAAATATGGGATCATAGAAACAGGAATTAAGTGTTTTCAAAATTCGAAAAAAAAAGTGGTGAAAACAACTACGATAAACGAAAAAAAAAGAACTTTCGTTAAATAACAAGGAACGTGTACGTGTTAATAACGATATTTACTATATTTCTTTGATGTGTAGAGAAGTTGTTCAAAGAAGCAAGAGCACAATACGATCAGAAGCAATTGCAGGACCGTGACGGGGGTGGGCGAAGGATGAGATCGCTAGCGGGCGCTCAAAGAAGATACAAACACCGTAAGATAGTTAAAGGGGGAGAACATAATGAACGTGTCCGTTCCAATGGAGAAGAAAGGCGAAGCAAAAAGGTGCGTCGAACTTGCCAGGTAATTAGAAAAGCGAGAAAGAGGATCAAAGTGCAACGGGGAAAGATGAAAAGAGGTCAAAAACGGTGAACGTTGGAGTACAAGGAGATAAGGCACGCTCTGTGTCGCGGGTTTTCGGTGCTCGAGCTGCCAGATTATGGCTAATTTGCTTAGATAGAAGCTTATCTGTCTGCATATCAGCCCGCGATTAGGCGAACGTTTACACTTGCCGAGCCGTCTCGAAGCACGTTACGCGATTTGGCGCGTGACCGGCTGTTCCACGAGTCCTCGTTACTGTCTCGTCGCGCGTCGGTAATTAGGGTGAAAAATGACCGGTTTCGTGCCGTCCAGAAAAACGACATTACTAGACCCGACTTAATAATATGAACCACATTGCTCTATAAACCGTTGGATCGATACTCATGTATCTATTAAAAAGAAGCCAGGAAGGTAGAAAAAGTGAAAGGTACAGCTATGATTATTCGAACATTCACCGCCATGACAGTCACATCGATAGTCAACACTAAGCTGTTTTTATTTTGTGGTTTATTCTGTTTATTTTTTAACGTAAAATCACCCACTTTGGTGGGGAAAAATGCGACTTAGAGTTTCTTTCATCCTTTTTTTCTTTGAAAAATAATTTTTGCCTAATCCCGAAATCCACGCGATAAAGTCGCTGGAAAAAAAGCTAGTAATAAATAAACGAGTATAAAGTAAAAATGTTATAATTCCTCTTAATAAAATCGGAGTTGAGCTTCGGTAAAAAAAATTATTGTAGTTGTTGCATAAATACTGTGAGCTTAAGTCATAAAAATATAGTTAACCCTCCATAATACGAACACCATCCGTAATTGGGTCGCTTACCCTACAGTTTTTTCATATTCAGACTGCTGTTTTAAACCGTCCCGATTGATCTACACGCGGCGCGTCATTCGTCAGACCTAGTGATCAACGTAAATCGCGGGAAACGTTTCACCGTTGAGAAAAAAAAATTAGCTCGGCGCGGCGTTCCGGCCGATCCTTATCTGTGCCTGGATAAAAGGGGAGATTACAGTACTTTGCGTGCTAGCGGTGTACAGTTTTTTTTCGGTCTTCGGGAAAAGAAATGACAAAGATGCTTAGGGAAGATCAGAAATACGCGGGTACTTAGGCGGTATCTTTAATGAATCTTTCAGAAACGGTTGAAGTTGTCAAGGTTGGGCTAAACGACGTGGTCGTCATGGGAACACGAAGGTCAATAACAGGATCTGTCTTTTAGTACGCGTATCCTGCATGCATACACTGCCGGCCAAAAGTATTATAGCAGGTCTAATAACTAAAGAAAAAGAAAAATATTCCATGAAGATTTGATAAAAGTAATTTGCTAATACTGATTAGAAATGATTTGTATATACAGGGTGTCCCAAAATAGTTATAAGTTCTTGAAAAAGATGATTCCTGAAGTGATTTCAAACAACTATTTCCTTAATGAAAAAATTCTCCGAGGCTTTGTTAAAGAGATATTAACGAAAAACCTCGACCAATCAGAGAACGAGTCTGCCGGCTGAGCTCCTAACGTTGGCTACGCGCTACCGCGGAACCTCAGCCGGCAGACTCGTTCTCTGATTGGTCGAGGTTTTTCGTTAATATCTCTTTAACAAAACCTCGGAGAATTTTTTCACTAAGGAAAAAGTTGTTTCAAATCACACCAGGAATCATCCCTTTCAAGGATTTATAACTATTTTGGGACACCCTGTATGTACTCATTCCATAACTTTTATTATATCGTAACAAAATAATGCGTTCCATCAATCCTGAACTTTGGTCCCACATTTGTGGCTGGTAGTGTACATCCAGGAATGATTGTGTACTTCGAAAATAAATGAAAATCGTAGAATAACATTGTTAGCGTGTGGCAGACTCTGTCGCCATGACAAACGAGTTTGGAAGCTTGTCTTTACACAGCGTGCACTACGAGTACCATTTGACTCGTCTGACCATGACTGGCTGTTTCTACTTCGATTGCTCGCAAACATTGACGGTAGGTATTATGTATTATTTATTTTCCGCGAGAACACGACGGAAACCGATAGAATACAAGTGAGGCCAGGCCGGTGGAGAGAACAAATAGCGCCGTGCTACGATCAATGTTCGCGATAAGTAGAAACAGTGAGTAATAGGTAGACTTGTCAGCCAATGGGGCTCGCGGACGCACGTCGTGCAACTTCGTAAGTTCAACTGTGAGGCGTTACTCTGCGCATTTTGTAAGCAATTTTCTTTTTTTATTAATCAATTTTCACGGAGAATTATAAGTAATTTATGTTAATATGTTATAAAGACATTGGGGAATAATTTCCAAAAGAGGTTACCCAGAATTTAACTTAGAACGAATATGCAAAGTGTCGTGTAACTGGTGGTAGAATTGGCTATGGTGTGATTCTACGTGAAAAAATAAGTCGAAAATGTACAATGAAATTTTTTCATTTCAGATATCGTTTTCGAGAGAATCGACTTTGAAGATTGATCTGAAACGCATGTATTCGTCACGGTGGTAAGTAGAAACGGAATCTAATGAACAGACGCGCTAGCCAAGTCCTATTCAATTGCACACGTATCCAGCAGACTTTCAAAGTCGATTTTCTCAGAAACGAAGTCTTGAATGAAAAAAGTTCATTCTACATTTTCGACTTATTTTTTCACATACAATCATCTTCTACCAGATTGTACCACCAGTTAGATGACACTCTGTGTATACAAGGTCTGCTAAAAAAATAACCGAACTTTTTAAGAATCACAAGATAGAGGTGAATTTTAACAAAAATGTTTTGTTTTATTCGAAATACTTCCTTCTGCAGCGATACAGCGATTTGCATGGCCAAATGATCTATCAAATGACTGATCTGTGTTCTTTTCTGGAATACCTCTGAGAATTCACGTCACGCCATTTTGAATATCTGGGCTATGTCATCATAACGTTTTCCTTTCATAGTTCTTTTGAACCGTGGCGACGAAAAATAATCCAGCAACCATAAGTAAACCACTAAAGATCGATTTGAAGAGGTTTCTCGAAATCTAAGAAAGTTCTTCGTTGTAGGTATTTTTAGAACACGATAGATTATTTGATTGGCTGCATACCAGGGGTCATTACAGACGAGTCGTAACGTTTCAGACTGAAGTCGTTGAAATATCTCGATGTTACAATTACCAGCTGTGCCCTACACTTGATTCCCGTACCTCCACATAGAGTAAGTGTGTCAGTTACTATGCCCATTAAGACAAAGTTCAAAGTTTTCAGTGATTTAAAAACCTTTTTTTTTATTTTGCCCTTCGAAACGTTTTAAAATATATTTTGATGTCTCTTATATAAATAGGATTTTTTTTTAATTAAGTATTATAGTAAATGTGTGATAGTGACGAAATTTAAAAATTATATTTTTGAGTCAGTTACCGTGTCCTTATATAAAAGGAAGGTTAGGAGCTGCGATTCAGTTTGTCGTTAATTTCATGTGTTCACTTCCTACACACAGTAGTTGAAACGAACAAAAATTTTGTTTCAGTTTTCGGGATTATTTTAAATTAACAAAATATTTTCTTCAAACTGATTGTATTATAAATTTGTCTGTTATCTAAACGATTTCTATAGACTAATTATATATTTTTTTTATTTTATAGCTTCATTTACACGACGTCCTTTAAGCTTTTAAATAAGACTTATGGCGAAATCTCACAAAATCGTCACCACATAATTTCAATAATTAATATTCCTATTTTATAAATATTGATAATTTACACCTTCAGTTCAATTACAAAATGTTAATACATTTATTTTAATGATTATGTAATTTACTGTTCATAAAAATAATCTAAGGGCACAGTAACCAGGGAGGAGGCTCAGTAACTGACACACACACCCTTTGCTTTAAAATTCCTCTGCATAGAATGAGTTTATTTTCGAAGCTTAAGTCCAATCGATCATCGACAACCCAATACAACCTTTTTCCTCTTCCCTTTCAAGTAGTCACATTTATTTCTGATTCGTTGCTTCCATTTTAATCTCCCGTCCAATAACAGACATTCAAGATATTTAACTCGTATCCTTGAGTGGGATTTCGATGTTGTTCATAGCGTTTGCCCCATAGATCGAACGTAACACGATTCTAATCAATTTTTGCCAACGTTCCCAAGCGAGAAAGAAGCCGCTGGTCGATAAAACAGGCGAGACGCAGCGAAATTGCCCGTGGACGCGGGCGCGGCGGCAACGGTAAATAAATCGCGCGTCCAGTTGTTGTTGCAAGCACGAAACCGCGTGTGTGCGCGCCTTAGAGCTCACTTTTAACGTGACCGTGTATCGATCCGTCGGCGACGAAGGGTCTCGATGCTTAAAGCGGAATAATACAATTCCGGAAACACTACAATGGACCCCACGACACGCAAGGGGCGAAGAAAATGGCCGACGACGGGGTACGAGACGCATTCCTACGCGGCGGGATCGCGATGTGGCGTGCATAGACCGATCTATGCGAAGAATTCAAGGGAAGAACGATCATGGTCATAACAAATAAAATTTTCAGTACACCTAATTCTATTTTTACAGGATAGATACGTTACGGAAAAATGCGTGTAAACAAAATTCATGTAGAAAAATATGGAAGATTACTTGGAGACCTAAAAAATCAGCAAAAATAATACAATAAACTATATGAGAATTCATGTTAGAACCTTGTCACTTTTACGTGTTTGCACTTTTTATTTTATAAACATTGCATATGTACATAAAAATGTATTATATAAAGTAAATTGTCATTGGAAAAGAAGAAAATATCTTGGGAATCGTTTTCTTACTCTATTGGTGACATTCTTTCTATGATCCATGAAACAAAATTAGCACTACAGACTCCTCTCGATTATCGTCTGGCTTGTACTACACGATTATTGTCCAGGCGTCATCCCCACCCCTGGGGGGAGGGGCGTCGAACCTGTCAAGCGCATACTTTGTTGCCCCTCCACTTTTGTTGCCGAGGCTCGAGCTTCGGACAAAAAACGAACTTACGAGGATCTGAAGCATTTCTCTCTATAAGATTATTGTCCTGGCACGGACCCGATTTCGGGACAATAATCGAGAGAAGTCTGTAGTCTCTTTTGATTCCGATGTTTCACTTGTTTTAAGAACGAATCAGTTAAAAGTCGTTGTGTTCGTGTTTTGGCTAGGCAATTATATAATTCTATGTATGAAGCCATTAATGACTTCAGATCATGTTAAAACTTTCCAGCTCGTTCCTCATTAGGCTCATGTTTGGCAAAAGGATTACCCAACTTACTGACCAGTTCAAGACTTTCATTCAAGATCTTTCATCAAACATTTTTTTCTTAAAATTGGATCGATCGTGTTAAATCAGAATCGCAGAAAATCACATTTTCCCCTATTATACTACAGTATGCTAATCTTCTCTGTATCGTTCCAATTTTAGTATATGCACTACCGAAGCAAGTACCCTATCATACCACAGTTGGATAGGTTTTTTTAAGCTCCAACACACGACGGTAAAATCTCAATTTCGATGTAGAATTCAATACGATCGTTTTCGCCCTGGGCTCTTCGTACATGTACGTTGTCCCTGCGTGAATTTACGAGCCGGCACGTATCACGAGAAACCGTCGGTGACCGTTAATCGCGCGCGATGCCGTAATTCACCTTCATCGCGGGTCAGAGATGCCACCTTTGTGTGTCGATGTATAACCAACGCTGCACTGTCACTTACCGCATGTACGCGGTGTCCACGAATCGTCCGATCAAATTTTATTATCGAGGCAAACCGCGAATTTTATGGTTTTATAGGATAAAAATTGATATAAAATTGATTAAAACCTGACGTACTTTTTGTTTTATGTATTCACAATCTAATAAACCCTCTGGTAGAGTAAACGGACGAACATTCCAGTTTCTGAAAATAATTTCATAAAGATTTTTTACACGTCGAAATATAACGTGCATATATTTTTTGAATAAGGGACTATAGAATTAGTACTTGTGTGTTATCTCACACATATCATTGTTTTCCGTTCTTATATTCTGTCATTGACACCAACGAAATCATTCCACGCGAACATTATCAACTAAGTCTTTCTCCAACGGTTCTTCCTCGACGAGTCATAAATAGAGTTAGGAATATCCAATTTGAATATTCAGGAAGTCGTCGCGTCCACCTCCCCAGGTGCTCCGAGCTTCCGTTCACGATACCTCGTTACAACAGAATTAAACGTTAAAGCTTTCGAACAACTTGACAATAATAATTAAATTATGTACAAAGGAATTGAATTCGAACTATAAATCTAAATATCATTATGTATATTTCGTTTCGGAGTATCCTCGATGTTATTCAAAGTGCACCGTGGTCTAATTGTTCGAATAGTCATTGGACATGTAACGAGTGACGTCGTTAGCCGTAGACACACGGAACTGACCGTGTAATTTCCGCGTTACATGGAGGAGGGACAGGCAATATCTCGAAAAGAACGATCAAAAGCCAGGTTTTCGTCGAGAGTCGCGAGGTATAGAACGCCGACAGGGTACTCGTCCGTGGGCAAGGGGTCCTCATTTGCCAGTCAAAGCGAGAGAATCTTTAAAACACCTGGCAAGGTCGCCTCGTTCCGCGCAGAACTGTTAAACGTGGGGCGAGACAGTGTGGAAAACACTGATCGCAGAGGAGACAGTTACCGTCCCGGAATGTCGACGAGAACGAAAGTAAAAAAGAATGACATAGATTCCAAGTGCAAGGTTGAGACGACTTCAAGGGGACGTTCGAGATTACCTTGGAATTTCCTGCTTCGCTTATTCTTTGATACGTCGAGATAGGGGGGACTAACGAGGGATAGCATCTAGCTTGTCTCCGTCAGGCCTTGATACTTCTTTTCGGGAAAATGTCATGCCTTTTTTGCCATTCGAGAAACATTAGGTGTAGACGATCCGATAACTTCGAAGATATAAATAATGACAAGTTACACGTACGTGCACATTAGTGACGTACTGTAAGCGTCAAGCTCCTCCAATGATGTAACGGTGACGTAGGGAGTTAAGCGAGCTGCTGTGCTCGGACTACAATTAATCCTCTTTATGTTTCAATTAACTTCATTCACTGTCTCCTCGACGAAGTGTGTATTGCCAAGGCGTATATTGCATACACCATGCATAATTATTGAACGTCTTACAACCTAACATTTAACCTACCTAACAGGGATCGGCGCATAATTAACCATGTCTTAGAACGGCACGTTCGAATCGTAAGAGAGAGAGACGAGTCGAGTGCTTCCAATCTAAGACAGGTCGAGGGATCGATCGTACGGATGAATTAGAAGTTGTTTGGCCACTTACATTTTTCCGTGATCCGCCATCCGGAGGACGGTGTTCCTAGAGACCAACGCGTTGTCGCTCACTCGTAACCGCTCTCTCGGTTAGGCCGTGCAGCTGATGCGTGCTCCACCTGGGTCCTCCGATAGTGGGAACGACTAGTGTTACCGGAACGGCGGATTCTGGCACCGTGTAACGCGAAATAACGCCACGACGATCACGAGGCGAGATTAGACGGTGCACACGACGACATAGAGCAGCCAGCTCGTCGCGAATACTAGGACACTACGAATCGGAGGAGAAAAAAAAGTGACAGGAACGTGCCGCGTGCGCGACGCCGATTGTTTCGTCGGGCTAACCGTGTCCCGCTGCTGTCTTGCTTCTACTTGCGGGGCTTACGTCCCATAGAACGAACGATTGCGAGAGAATCGATTTACTGGGCGGTGGACGCGCTACACCGCGTGTGTAATCGTGAGAAAAAACACGAGAACCGTCAACGCGTAACGATGCCACGATACGCGGAACGCAGAAAACTAGCTTTTCCGGCGAAAATACGATTACGAACACACCAGAACTCCCGGCCTGGACTGTCATCGATTGTTGACGAGCGTCTCGGCCGATCGGAGCCGCTCGCGAAGTAACTGTGCCGCCATCTGGAATACAGACGATAGAAAATGGAGTGCACTTCATGCAGACGAATTTGCGTCGGTAAGGAGGAGCTCTGTGATACCTAGGGAGGATACATTGACGATAAATTTTCAGCATTTGTTGTCTAGATAGCGCATGTTGTATTTATCAGAGATGGGCAAAAGCTTTAGCAAAATAAAGAATTTTAAATATGTAAAGAAAAACGGTAAGATGAAGAAATAAGGTAAGTAAAATGTTCTGTTCTTTCATTTTTGTTGAAATTAACTGTGCTATTTTTTGTTGGAATAGTTTATATCTTTGAAATAATAAAAATTAAAATCTTATTAAACCCCCGAAATAATAAAGTTGGAGCGCTTTTCATTCAATTTGTTTGTTTAAATAACTTTTAACTTAGATAATCTCCAATTCGAAGACTAATTATAATGTCGTAAAAATACGATACTTTTCCGTCATTTTTAAACGGAATGTCTTTTTATCGTGTCATCGATGTATTTTTAGATGCATAAAGCACCATGGAACATAATGAAAGGAAACTTTCACAAAGAGCAGTGAAGTTGATTTTTTCATAACTTAATAAACGCACCACTTTTCCTAACTTTAATTTTTGTGTAAAAGTTAATCAATAGAGAATCTACTGTCTATTGACAATGCGAGATAGAAGTATTCGAGGAAATTTAAAAGGGACAATAAAAATAGATAACATAATACATTCATAACAATTCTAAAATCCTCCTATGTGTACAGCAATCTTACTACCACTAATACTTTCGTCCCTCGTTTCACGATAAAAAGAATCTCTTTTTTACGAGGTACAAATCGTTCCAGCGGTTTATCTATAACAATACACTCCCTCAATATCCATTGTAATGGGAAGAACAACGTCGACTCATGTTCTTCGGAAACGTGTAATTGATTGTCTTGAAAAGACTAATGCTGATTGCCGCAGAAAGAAACACGAAAGGTCGCATTTTTTGTTCCCCTTGCGAATAGAAGAGAACTGTTTACAATTATCGATAGAGAATCGAGCGTATTATTGATTAAACGCATACGCAAGCAAGGGGATCAAAGTCAGGCCGATTATGCCGATCTATTTCTTTTGTTTTTTAAATTTTCCAGTTATCTGGCCTTTTAACCCGCTATGGAAAAATCGAAATCACAATGTAACGCGAGAGCGTTAAGCTGCTCCTTATCGCGTGGCATTTAAGCGTTCAGTATCTCGCAGGACTAAGCACACACAAAGGCTACGGTCTACCGAAACATTTCCTGCATGCTTAAATCTTACTCATTCCTGATAGCGACATGACTAATTGTAGCGATAATCGCAACATATAATACGATCTGGAGTCTTTTTACACGATTAAAAAAAAAAGAAAAACACTCGACGATTTTCTTACATCGGAAACGTGACACACGAATGGCGACTTTTGCCTCAGTTATTCATCACACGTAAATATCGGTAAACGTTTATTGGTGGACTGCGTACTTTACGGATGCATAACATGCACGATTCTTCAGAGCTCGATACAATAAACAGTTTACTCTACACGAAACCCGATGAAACCTTTAATGGGCCAGTTCATAAATCTTCATTTTATTTCATTTTGTAGCGATCTCTGATAAATCAGTCCATACAAACGTAATATGTACCTAAGAATCAGTGTACTTACATTCATCTTTAATTCCACTTGTATGACCATACAGGTTCGAAATGTAATATTCAATGTTACAGTAATGTTTCCTCTTCATTTTATTTCATTTTGTAGCGATCTCTGATAAATCAGTCCATACAAACGTAATATGTACCGAAGAATCAGTGTACAGTGTAATGTTACATTCATCTTTAATTCCACTTATATGACCATACAGGTTCGAAATGTAATATTCAATGTTACAGTAATGTTTCAGTTACAAAACAAGGTATGAATTTAATGCAACGTTTCTACCTTCGTGAAAATGTTTTCTGGCGCGAAAAGAACACGCTATAGAGATGGAAATATGATTGCTGGGAACCGCTATTTTACATACAATAGTTTGAAAGGGCTAGACATAGCGCAGAACCGTGAGCATAAACCACACGCATTGTTTCCATACCCTCGTCTCGTGTCTGAATAACAAACGGGGAGGGGATTAACGAAATTTAAACTTGCCACCTCAAAATTTATAATTCCGTCCTGGCGCCCGGCTGCTCCCGCCCACGCAGAGGTTGCCCACGACGCAGCCGACCGCGAGCACGTCCGTTCTTTATTTGAAAAACCATTGTTCGTGACCTAACAAATCGTTTCGTTTTAAATTCACCGTTTTACACGATAATTACCGCAACGGGACAATTAACCATTGCAATATCGTTGTATTTATTATCCATCGAAATCGTTCCGTCTCGGCCGATCGTCCGCGCTTTCCAGACGGAATTAATGCAATCGTAACGACCTTGACAATTTACATTCCTGTCGACGCTTCCAAAGAAAATCATTCTCTCAGGCAGAAACAATGCCTTTGTTCCGTTTTTCAATCAGGTGTTGCATCGCCTTGCTTCCTAGCCTCGCCAGCCTTGGCGAGTACAAAACGGGACAAATACGAAACTCTGCTTCTAGAATAAATCTTGAACATCGATTTCCTGTACAGCAGAACCAACCGAGGATTCCGCTGCACCGATGATGACATTCTTTCGAGTGGGAATTGTATAAATAACCAAGGAAAATAGCAAAACCCGATAGCATGATTCTCAAATGTTCCTCGGTACACGTGGTCGGTGGTGTAAATACACATGAACTCGTTGAAAATGTTCGAAATCGACTATCGGAGCTCGGTTATTTATTCTCGTTCAAGCCTGATTTCGTTCGACTGCATACATATTATAGACATTATAGTTGTGGGTATGAAAATCAGATTGATTGACATTGAGCTCACGTACATGCGGCACGAAACTCGCATACGATCGTGCTCTTTTCCGGCGGCCAGCCGTACCGAATTTAATAACAACGTGTCTATAGGGCGCACGATGTCTATCCATCGGATCGAGCACGTTTTATCTCCTGATCCGTTCGCGAACCGCACAACGGACGCACGTGCGTTTTGCAAGAGGCAACGGGAGCGGGTGTTGACTCATTTCGCGCTAGTTCCACGGCTGCGTCGTTAAACTTGCTCTTGTCCGTTCGCGCGCAGCTGCGCCGCCGTCAGAGCGAGAGAAAGAGAGAGTGCAGAGTCCACGGTTGATTCCCAGTTTTTTTCTTTCACGCTCGGTATTATTCGCAAATCGTTTCGCGGCATTTCACAGTTACAGCGTTTCCGTCTTTGTTTCAGGAAATAACTGCGATGTCAGCGGCCACGTGACGTTATCTCGCGTACTCTGGACATCGGAGAAAGGGCACGTGTAGAGCACATATACAGCAAACCTTCGATAAGTGTTTGAAATGTATGCCACTGAAACAAATACTATTGGCTTCGGAATCCCAAACTCTATCACCTCTAAACCTCGTTAAAAAATAAGCATTACACCTGGGGACCTCTTCTTGTCAATGCCGAGAACCCTTCGAACACTCATCGAAGATTTACTGTAGTCTGTAACGCAAGAGCGTGGCCGCAATATCTCTGCAAAAATGATCACGTTTTGCGGAACGTTTCATATAAATCGAAAGTACATTTAAAAAACTGATACGCGTGTGTATGTATATTAGTGATTATACCTTGAAAATGTCTCGGTATGTTTGGAACCAACTTTTCGGCCTACGAGACAGGTAGTGATCCTACATTTTTCGAATTCGATATACGAGAATTTCCTAATCAAGATACTTTTCCTCGAAGTTTATTCTTTATAATAACCCAAACGTTTTCTAGTGGATTTGCGTCCGGCGAATGGAAAGTACATCCACTCCAATCACGATGGACATTTTCACGAGTCCACGCCAGCCCATTTCCACATGCTTTCTGGAAAACAGAATCACAGTCCGCTCTTCATTAGGTATCAACTTTCGAAAACATCGCGTCCACGCTCTTATGTTACAGACTGTATAATCAGGATTGTCCAAGATGGCGAGGCACACGCAACCAAACTCGATACCCAATATTGGAGTTCCGTTACAAACGATAAAGGTAGATAATCCTTCCGACTGGTTGGCCAGATCGTCGAAATGATTGTAGTCCGTTGATTACTTATCATTACCTCGTCGGGATGTGCGACCGCTCGCCGTATATGGTCAGGCTAGGAGTGATTAATGAAAGAGACAAGCGATAAATAAAGTATACAATTATACACAATCAATTCGTGTTGTAGAGAGAAGGGCAAAAGAAGACTATTTAACGATGCGCTCTAGATTGCTCGCTCGTAATCGTTATTATTAGTAAGTATGAAAATAACTGTCCTTTTTATCCGTATTACACCGTAGATAAGATAAGGAAGGAAGCTAAAGCGGTTTGCGTCAATAAAACATCGTGATTTCGATTTCTAAATGCGCACATACCGATGTAATGGGCTGCGTTGCTTCGATATCCAACGCCACGGATGCGCTCCTCTCCTTGTTTCTCTTTTTCTTTTTGCTGGGAAGATCGACGCGCGGATTGGTTAGCCTCGAAAATCAACCGTGAACAAGGCTTAACCTAGATTCTCCTCTCGAGGATCAGCGCCGCGATACAAGCGAAACAACGAACAGCCGTGTATTATCCGAGCCGCAGCATGTGAGCCCCGTCGTCGCGGCACCGATTCACGAAACGGCAATGACATTCCATGGCGTCGTAATTTTTCCAATCGGGTAACGTTCAAATGTGGCCGCTAAGCACGGAGAGGCCTTGGCTATAGGCAGAAGTTAGCTCAAGGACGACGACCGGCTGTCTATTCGAATTTCATCACGGTGTGAAGCTAAGCAGGTGAATGTCAGCCCCATGCGCTTCATGCCCATAATGAGACATATCTTCGCGGCATAATGGTGTGCTCGTGGGATAGATCCATGCTAAAAATAACGATCGAAACGGCCGATTAGCAACGGACACAATCCTAATTACCGAGATATCGCTTGCTCGAGCGAAGGATGTTGAATAGATGACAAGATTCAAGTATCCTCGGAAGAGTATGTGTCGGGAGGTCGAGTTGAAACTGTCTCGATCGATGACGTACTTTAGTATTACCTCAACAAATACATACCAACTGCTAGAATCAGCAGCATACTACACAATAAACCATGATTCTTAACGATAATAGTTTGTAGATTAAAAACATATCGAACAAACGGTTAGCAATCATTGTCCGAATAAATAAATAATGGTAGAAGATAGGTAGACTTTGTTAACTGTTATTATCAGAAGCATCTTGTTATCCGAAACCGACATGTTCTGATAAATACGAGTCCTACTGTATTTCATAGCAATATACATATGTATACCGAAAAAACTATCAATCCTTTAAAAGTTCCAGACCAGATGACGTTATCTCTTGGAAATAATCACAAGAGTCCTATCTCTCGCAACAGATGTCCCGATGTAGACAAAAGAAATCAACCGTCTTTCGGGTCGTATCAACGTCGTCTGGCCTAGATCACGGTTAAGTGTGCATAGAGGAATGACGAAGGTATATACAGCGTGACTGGCAAGCCAGCTTCCTCGGTGTATCTTGCTCGCTATACTTACGGGCACCTGTGAACTTCATAGTGAAGGAAACGGCAGGTCGAGGAACGTCTAGCCATCCGGAGGGAGCAGGTTAAGGCGCGAATATCCGACATATCAGATTGGTGAGTCACGCGTCTTGTTCGATATGTTCCGGCTACCCCGTTCACCGCCCACCCGACCTGCCGCATGACTCACCGACGATTCTTGGAAACGCAGCGCGGGCGCTCATTTGAAATTTTCGTCGTCAAGCGACGCCACTGCCGACCCACTGCTCTGCAATAGCAGCAGCCACGGAACGCGTGTTCCCGCGGATTCTGGCACCGAGTACCGCTCTGGCCGTACAGGAAGTTCCGCTCCAATGGCACTATCGATTACGCAACATAAGTCGCACGTATCACCGATAAAAACGGGACAGGAGGTGACTTTGTAACAGCCTCGCGCAGCCAGTACCCCGTTGAAGTGTAGTTACAAAACAATCACCGTCACTGACCCCCTGCAAGAAATGCTCGATTGAGATCGATCCTTAGCATTTAGGACTTGAATGTAAAAAGCCACTTGAAATGTAAGTGGGCGGGCATGAACATTGTGGAGATAATAGATGCTACCATAGCATCCACAAACAAGATACTTAGAGTGTACGTTAGAGAATCTTCGAGCGATACATGCGATTCTTATAGAACCATCAAATGGCGTAAATACATGTAAACTCTTAATTGGCTTTGATTGATGCGATTGATAAAATAAGTCTATATACACTCTCATCCATAAGTAGTGGGACACTTAACCTTGATCAATCCAAACTTGTGAACCACTAAAACATTGTAAATGCTGTAGAATATCTTTATTTCAAAATATTACAGCTGAATAAGTCAGTGGAATGATAATATACTGAACGTAATACAAAATACGTAATGTCTGTAAAACCACATTTTTATAACAGGTGTCCGGATACTTCTGGACGAGACTGTATACCTCTAAGAACATGAAGTAATGAAATACAGATTATACAATAGACTGCATATTCACACCTACTAGGGGTCATAGACTCTGTGCCACTATTGTACGCAACAACTTTATCACTGTAAATGTTTCAGGCGAATTTATTTAATTAACCAACGAAAGGAAATATATGAATTACGAAATAATTATTAATGTTACTTAAAATTTCAAATAAATTCCTCTCAGACCTATCCTAACATTACAATATAGTTTTCTGACTCGGTATTTATATCAACAACACATCCCCGCTATAAAATATGGTCGGGGAACTGCAATTATTCAAGAATATCAATATAATTGTAAATAGATTTGTTGGCTTGTGTATAACTTGTTTCTACTTTCCTGGAAAGATTATTAGAGCGGATGCTAAAGTAATTGCACATCAATGGCATTCCTTGTCTTAAATACCGCAACAAAATTGATTTACTCGAAAACATTTGTCCTCCACTTGTAGCACCCATTGATATCGCAGCCTGTGTCGTCCCTGGCCCAAGCATCGCGCGGCGAGGACAGCGATTGGTCGCCTGGGAATAGCCAGTGACGTCATACGCGTTCGTGGAGACTCGACAGGCAGAGAGAGAGTCGGAGCAGATCGTTGAGCCGAGGACCGAACGTGCGCGAACCTCGAGGTATTCCCCCACGGTATGAGTCATCGGGCGCAGTTTCACACAGTTTCGGTCAAAGGAACCTGTGATCCGTGTGTACTGCCTTCGAGTTCCCCGTAAAAGAGGATCGTCGGATCGTCTCCTCGCCCGTATCGGGTGGACTCTTGAAAAAAAGAGGTTATAAAACGTACGCTTGGGACAGGCCGTCGACTTTTCCTTTCGCGCGCGAAGAAAAAAACGCCAGACAGATCCCGTCTGGCTTCGTCGACGACGTAAACATGAAGATGGACGTGTCCGACGGGCTGTACGACAGCTCGAGCGTGTCCAGCGACAGCGGCACGTCACAGAGCTCCCGCGTCAGCCATGATATTCTCTCCAGCATCGCGCATTTGTCCATACAACACGGCAACGTAAGTACACCGCGAGCTGTATCCTACACTTTCCACGGAAACTCCATCGTAACGAAATGATAGATCCCCTATCTCGCAAATATGGAAAGTTATGCAACGATGACGCGTGTATATATGTTTGTGTACGTACGTGCTTGATAAACAACGTTCACGTGATCGAACGCGTATTTGTATTTCGTAAAAATATTCGTCCGGCGATGTGTATGGTTGCGAATGGAAAAAGCATCTTTTGAGACGTGTTATGTAATCAGGTTTTCTCGGACGATTAAGCATTTTATTGAGATATTCGGTATACGGATAAGTATTTGTCAAATTTGATATTTATTTTTTCAGAAATAAATTGTTTATACTCGTACATCGTTCGTCATTTCTGAAAAGAGAAAAGTACAGGAATTATGTTCAGAAATATAAATTATTGCGATAATTTATTTTAAAATATTGAGTGATTACTTATTGGTATATCTAATAGATGCAGTTGTTGGCGTTGGATTCGAGAAATACTGAGAAGAAAATCGATTTAGAATTTCCAGGTAGAACCAAAAGTGTGCTCTATCGAAGTTTACGGAAGGTACGGAGGACGGTTACCGAGTACATTACGATAAAGGCTTCCTTTCTTCGAAGAAGTCCGTTCGCTAAAAAGCTCAGAAATTATAAGACGCTTTTTTTGTATTTCAACATTCCACAAGTTTGCACGGTTCGATTTTATCTTAAGTCAGATGTGACTGGGCGAATTCGTAGTGCATCTTTGCTCAGTGATAATTTACAATTAACGCGAGCGTAGTTGACAACCGAGTGGGGACTGCGATCATTCCGTCATTCGCGGATGGTACACGCTCCGAGATCTAAATTTATAAATCGTATCGCGTCATCGCTGTAAACTGTTCGTCGTAAAAACATGGTTTTCGATATTCATGATCGGGAGTGCTGGCTCACGAATCCAAATAGACTATCGGTAGAAAAGAAATAATCATTTGAAATATGTTAAAGTTCTTTCTATTACCTTTATGTCATAATTATAAAATACCAGCTTCAGTCATTTCTACTTAATCTTTATCCTGGACAATTAGTAACTAAAAATTATAATACGTAAACGCTACGGTTTGTTGAATTAAAATAAGTTGCAACAAGTCCCAATTTGATTGGAGTACAAAAGATTCCAAGTACCTATATTTGACAACACGTGAAAATACAGGATCCTCATACATTAATGACAATCTTGCTTACTGTATAAACTCTGCACACTCGGATAAACAACTTTCATTCTGATCCCAACCAGCTAGGTATCCATTTAAGGCGCACACTGTATGCGTAAGTGTTGCCAATAAACTTCCGAGTTACTATGGAGTTGACCAATGAAACGCGGTCTTACGTCCATTCACTGATCTCCACAGATCAATGATCGTTCACGACACCAAAGAACCGTTACAATGCATTTGCATTGATATTTTTGCGAAACTACAACGACGATGATAGCGTTCGTTTGACTTTGCAAGAAAAATATCGGGTACAGTTTTAAAAATATGATGAGAACAGGTTCTCATTACACAGCCTGTATGCAGTGACGTCGATTGACTTTATAGTGACAACCGTTAAAATTATGTTAACTTCCATTTTTCTTTTTCCTTGCGTCATTTCGCATGTATAAAAATCAGTCATATATTTTCACTGACAAGAAAAATGAGGCTATGTGAATCAGCAAAAGTCGAACAGTAAAAAATATTGTTAAATGTTAAGGATGTCTGGTCAGAGTCTATTTTTTTTATAAACATTTTAGCCTTATTGGGTCAGGATGATTTATAGCACAAGCTTCATGTCTTTTTTCGACCTGATCATATAACAACTAATAATTAGGTTCTGTACATTCCAAGTGTAAAACATCTATGCTTGTAATGCTGTCCCAGCCGATATAGGCTCCACGAATTCCTACTATTTATTTAAACAATTTACTTCTGATGTACTTTTAATTATGCTGTTTATTATATTTTCCCGTTAGCAAAATTCTATTATCACGTCGTCTTTCAATAAAAAACGTGGAAATACTAACAATATGGTACATATTCGAATCAACATATACGCAAAACAGGAACTTCGACTGTACAAATACTGCACAGTCTAGCATAACGAAGAGTAAAATTCTTAGGCACTATACACAGAATGCCATGGGAGGGTTCAACGCGCACCCCCATCGACTAGCCTTCCCTTGCGCCCCACGTAGATATTCTGTGGTGATGGTATTGATCTAGCAATTCGACTGGCATGGCTTCTGCTGTCCCCAACAGCTGTTTTATAGAGAACCCGTACACGGTCGCCTCGTGACAGAGCGCGGTCATTTAAAAACACGCGCGTACACACCGACGCAGAGACACGTGTGCGCGGACCTCGCCACACACACAGACACACATACACATATACACACAAAGATCGGGGGAAAGCAAGCACACGTGTCTGTCGCGCGCGGAACCATAGATCGTGCTGTGTACTGCGCAGCATTAATGTTACGAACAGATAGCCGGCCGAGCCAGCTGTTGTCACCTAATTATCTTCGTCGCCATTAGTGGTAGGGTTCGGGCGAAGAAATCGACCGATAAAATGCAAATATTAAGGACAAAGAACCGCTGGCCACGGAAGCGGGGCTGGAGTAGGCGACAGCAGACATATTAGCGCGAAAAGAGTTCCGAGAAAGTAGTCTGCGGTCTTTGTTCTTCGGATTGAAAATGTGGGCGGCGGCCGTATTTGAATATCGGGTACAGGGAGAAGAGTGTCCTCTCTCCCTTGAATAAGACTTTTACAGACCTCAGTTTGTAATCGGTGTCCATGGAACAGAATTGGTATATTTTACTGGTGAAAATTTAAAGCACCCTCTAAGTATACTGCCGTGCAAACTCGGCGTCCACTAGGGGAGAAAATGGCCTAGGCGAAGGGCCTCTATTTGGTATCAGGAATTGTTGAAATTTATACCAAATTAACATTTAGCTTTAACATTTATTTTAGTATTTCAGATAAATTTATCAAGCGGTAGGAGGCCCCTTGCCTACGCCACTTTTTTCCCTAACGGAATCCGAGTTGCACGTCAGTGTATCTACTACGTCTGTATTTTGGAGCGAGCGATAAAGGGGACATAGCGGTGGGGGTCGGACTTCATTTAATGACCCTGGGTGGAGACGTGGAGAGCATTCCCCGTATTGCTTTCCATGAACCTGGTGTTCATTCACTCGGACCACACCTAGAGGAAAAAAAGCGCTCTTCCTTCTTACGTCTTTCAATATTTTCAATTTTTCGTGTCTCTTGGAGCTCAGAAGTAAAAAACACAAAAACAGGTTCCCTACTAGTAAACGCATCATGACAATCGTAAGCGCCCGATCAACAGGAAAGTCACGGAGCCGTAATCTCGTTCCTCCTCCTTCCTGGGTCTATTGTGTCCTGCTTTATTCTCGGTATTATACTCTTCGGTCGTGTTTTGTCCGTGGCCGAGAGTAAGAGTACTTAACGTCGATCCTTCGGCGCACAAAAGAGGAACCGACTGATTCACGCCTGCTCCGTCTTATTACTTATTCCCCGGGGTTCATCCTGAATATTCAAAGTTACCACGTCCCCGATGGTTAACCGCAGTTCTCTCCGTAGAAAGGCCGATCAAGGTTTCCGCCTTTCTCTCGCGACGATTTTCGACGGCCATTGTTATTCCGCGCGCGTAAGCCGCGACTTTTGGTTTACCCACAAACATTCAATTGACCCCGCTAGCATCATCGGTCCGTGTACCTATTAAAAAGACGTGTCTTTGTCGACGCAGGAACAAAAGTTCTCGCCGATCCTTTCGCGGCCCACACGATCCTCGATTTCCTGCTCCTTTTGTGTTTCCTCGATGGTCCTCGCGACTGTTTTCTCGCTACGTGACCGGACAATTCATTAACCATTCCCCGTCTACCTGCGCTTCCATTTGGAAAGCCATTTGGCTTTTCGGGGTGTTTTTCGCAGTGTTACGTATGTCTAGCATCGTCCCGGCAATTAACGAGTGGACGCGTTCGGTCTCGTATTCCATAAGCGATGGCTATCGAGCGGTAATTAAAAAGTAATCCACCGGAGGTAACGCTCCTACCTGAGATAATTGGACCGAAATTCCAACGAAATTATACTTACACGTCTGCGTACAAACAGTTTACGGTGCACCATACAAAAAATTGGTTTTCTCTATACAATCGTGCGATAGTTGAAAGAAGTTGCAGGGGTTTTTATTTACCGGCGCCGAGCGGGGAAGCGGAGCGTATGAATCACACTCTGTTGACATTGGCGTGTCTCTTTCTCTCTTTCACGAGACTTTCTACCAAAACAAGCTCGTAAATCTGTCTAGATCGCTTTTCTCACGGGATCTTAAGACGCAGATTATATTCACTCTCGCCCTTTGTCCAGCGAAGGGTTTTCTCCGTTCCATTTCGGACCATCGTGGGTATTGTTCCTCGGTTGAGCAAAACAAGGTCGTAAATGATAGTTTTTCCCTCGGGTGGTCGTAGCTGTCTGTTCCGCGTGGCTTGCGCTGACGATGGTTTTATTGGGCTTACCTGCTCGTAACAAAGACAAACAATGCGTTTAATTGGAAAAGTGGGGGAAATAAAAATAACATTAAAAAATTACCTTTTCGATCCGGTCTCGGTGATTTGGAGTTGTTTGATAATTCATGATAATGCGGTTAATATAAATTACTTGGTTATTTTAGAAACATTTGCGAAATAGGCAAATATGGAACTTTGGCGTGTTGATTTCCCCCCCTCCCCCCCGCGCAATATTAACGACCGTCGATGTTCGATGCGCATAACAATAACGATCGTACCAGGATTTCTTTTATTCTTGCAAAAAGTGCGTTCACACGTACGTTGCACCGAGCACTGGCGGAGTTCGTTGCACGTGCACGACAGAACATATCGAAACAAGAACAAAGAGCTTGTGCATGCACGAGGGAATTCCCCGCACCGAAATAGTGAGAGTTTCGCGCGCGCGCGCGCTCGATGGCTCCCGCGACAGACGATCGCCAGCAACGATAGCCACTCAACGTCGCTATAAATGTTTTTTTTTTATTTCTATTTTCGTATACTCATTTCTGCTTGCATCTGCATACGAGCACACGCAACGCAGGCCACGCGCCGTCGGGCATTCGAAATTTAATACGATGTCGTTATGCCGAAGATACCGTAAACCAAGAAGAAATTGCGATTGGAAGAGTCGAGCCTTGAGCCTCTACCGGGCCAATTCCCCCTTGACTAATTTCCTTGACATATTTCCAGCACTGCGTGTAATGCATTTAACGAATACCATTTGTACATGTACTATCTTCGTAAGTGCTACGGCTTGGCAAAAAATATGAAATGCTAGTAAATCATTTCAATGTAACTGTATCTATTATTTTTATTTTATACAGTCATGTATAATTAGAATTAAATGATGAAAATAGTGTTTGTCAAGTGGTATAAATAAAAGAATATATAACTGAAGTTTAGACCAAAGTTCGTGCGTCTTCGAGCCATATCTGCGAGTCTTAGATTTAATTGAATTATGCATTTTTAAATACTCTTATCAGTTCTTCATTGGCGAAAAATATGCTGGTAAGAAGATGTAGACGTTTTCCCATCGACGAATGAGTTTGGCGGTGTATTTGAAAAATAATGTGCCTGCAATCTCAACTGTTCACAATTCAGTAAATCTAGAAAAATGTCTAGAAGATAAGTGTATCGATCTAGAACGCTAACAAGGTCATGTTTTCTTCTTTCAAACTGACGCGTATAAGCTGCTGATATGATGAAAAAAACGTTAAATTTGACAAAATATAGTGGAGTATTTACGGGTGACACCTAACATTGGATTAGAAAAACAGTCGACATCGTGTCTCATGAGGTCCATTCGTTATTCTTCACTCTTTAAACAGTTCTAATTAAGAATGGAGTTTTGACCAAGGACAGCAAACGTCAGGGGCTAACAGATCGTCTGTTCGATTCTTACAATAATAACATATAAAATCGATGAGTTAAAAGCTATAGAGCTCGTTTCCCCATTGCAAACGGTTACCACTAATTAGAAGAAGACCTCGCCGATCATTTATTCATTACGAAAATTATGCAAGTTAACGACCGCACGTTATTTACCTGGAAAAGGGGATCTGGTTCCCCGAGTGCGTTTCGCGATTCCAGGGAAGCGTACGTCGCGGTACGAACAGTCCTGGGACACGTTGATTGGCCGCGCGCTATCGCGCGAATCAGCAATCAAGATGGCGATGACGTCACGCGGCGACCGCTCGGCTCTGATTGGTGGGGGGTCGAGCGGCAGTCTTTCTATATAGTTTCCCAGTCACATTGGCGGGCTCAGTTGGGATACGTAAGCACGCCGCGACAGTAGTTGATCACGTTGTGTCGCTGTGGTACGGTAAAGACTCGTACGTGACAGTGTTGAAAGAAGATTCAGAGGAGGTTATTTCCATTCTTCCTTTTTCTCTTTTACTTTTTTCGTTTGGACAACTGTGTATACGTGACGTCGGTGAACAAGAACAGGGTGACACCGAGTTATCCGTCGCGAGTGTTCTTCGGCTCGCGTTAGAAAACCGCAAATTGTCGATCGGACCGTATCGCGGGGAACCAGCAATTTTTCCAGTGAAGTTTTGAAAGCGAAACCCGCTCACAGATGACGCAACGTGTACCTAGCACAGTCTTTTACGACACCATTGTCGAGGATCACAGCTACACGATGTTCTCGATGTATCCACCAGCGTCTAACCTGTCCGATCCGTGGCAGTTGACGAAAGAGGAGAAGGCTATGGTAAGAGAAATATTTTTGAACGTTTTTTCTTTCTTGTTTTCGTAGTACCCGTTGCGTCAACCATCTAGAGCGTCAATTTTTTTGCGATCTCTGTCCGTTGTATGGAAACATACCAGTTTGTCGATTCAATGTAAACGAGACGTCGATTGTGTGTCGGTTGTCCAGGTGTCACGCTCGAAAGGCGATCGATATTATTCGAACCAGAGCTAGCCGTGAACTTAGCCGGTGTCCGCGTGGGAGAAGTGTTCTGACGGTTACAGTTAGAATTCATTTGTAAACATTATATTTCTGGGTCTCATGAGACTGTTCATTTCACGAGTATTAGGTTGATAGGTCATACACGCCCGTACAATTGTTTCTATTTCATTTGATGATTCTCTCAATTTTTACTATAGCAAAGTGTAATGTTTCCGTATTATACTAGAACTAGAATTAGTAGTTCTTTTTTCTACCTAGTGAAATAATTCATTGGGATAATCAATTTCTATATAAATTTTGACAGTATCACTATTCCGTTACTTACTATCATGGTACAAAATTCATAAATTAAAAAAAGCATCGAGTTCTGTAAAAAAAGTGTGAACCTTTAAAAACCGAATTAAAATTTCCGTTAGTTTTTCAAATATGATAAATATGTAACATTAATTCTTATTGATTGGGACTTACAGAAGAAAAAATCGTAGTCCCCATCGGAACCTGTACTTCTACTATAATATTATTGTTTACTAGAAGAGCACTTGGTCAATTTTTGTTTACCTAAACGTTGATTAAAAATTGAGTATACGAAAATGAAAACGTTTTTACATGAGGTAGTATACAATTGAGCTGTATAGTCATTGAGATTGCGTCGACGATGACGTCTGTGCCTTGAAATTTCTAAGAAGCCTCGTTATCGTGTTAAATCTTCGATGCTCTTACCTGCCTCGCCTTTTACCTGCGCGGTTGTCTCCCTATTCATTCGCAGGGTTAATTATCCTCCGTGTAATTTCGCTATGCGATTCAGGCGTACGAAAGTCCGAAGGACCGTTGGAAAAAGGATCGAAGGATAAAATTCCTCGTGAAAACAAGTTTGGAGTCAAACGCCATTTTCTTATCGCGTACTTGTACCGTAATCACATTTTCCTTTCGGGGAATACACGAAGGTCTTCTTAAAAGGCCGCGTTTATTATAGGCTATTACATAAGTGGTTTTACGTGGTCTCGAAGGTAGTCCTCATCTTTTGGCGACTAATATTGCCTTGACTCTTTCGGTGTACACAGCAGACGCCTCAAATTACATTCGAATTTAGTTAATTCGTTTTTAAGTACTGCTCAATGTTGTTAGACGACACCGGATATTCCATAGTAATCTACTGCTCTGATAATTTCAAATGCTATTTCTAAGAGTTAGATAATCACTTGTTCAAACCAGCCGACAGAAAACTGTTTACAACTCTATCAATATTTGCAGATATATCAATATATTTATCCTTTTGATACTTAACAAAATTAGTTTATATAGTATATATATATAATACAAAGTGTTCCCATTTAACTTTCCAAGATGAACTATCTGAAGCCTCGAGACTATTATTAAATGTATACGCGAAATACTTACATGCTCTCGGTTTATTTTTAGCAGTACGTATAAAACATTCAATGCACAGAAAGTGTCCAAGCCTGTAGGTGCCTTGTTTATTCGAATTATCCAGGATCTTAAAATTATCTTGAGGCATTCTGTAGAAATTACCATTCAATCTAAGAAGTGTACAAGCTTAAAGAAGCTACGCGCTGTTTTTCAAATCCTCGATGTTTGTCCCCTCAAGATTGTCGAGGAGCTAATTTCTCGATTGTTTTGAACGGCACCGTGTTGTTGAACCCGAACACTTGAGAAAACGCACTCATCCACGAAAATTGAAGGATTCTTTGAGCGGCTGACACTGAAGGAAAACAGTTAAATCTGACAGGAAGCCCAGAGTTAACGCTCGTTAACCCACCAATTAGAGGGCTTAGCTAAACGAAGGCAGGGTTAAGTTTAACGGGAGTAATATGGACGGGTCATAAGGCAAGAGGTGTCATCCTGCCTCTTAGCCTCGCGAGAAAGACAGCCGTTTTCTTTGTCTCGTATAGGAAACACGCGACACGGGGCTCGTTCTCCGGCACGATGAGAGATCTCGTTATCGCTTATCACAATCGACCATTATTTATTCGCGCAGGTATTCTCGTCATTGTGTTTGCAATTCGTAAATCTTTATCGAGTAAAATTTCAGATCGTTCGAGCACCGTTACAAACTGATTTAACATCCAATATTTATTGAATATTGATATAAAATGTTTGAGGTTGTTTACAATATTAATTGTTACAAACATTAAAATTGTGTCGTCTGTATGTATAGTTTTTGTATCGATTAATGAAGTATTTTTTTAAATTCATTATTAATCCTGAATATAGAGTAAATCCTTGATGAGTGTTCGAAGGGTTCCTCTGCACTGACAGGCTGAGGATCCCAGGTGTAACGCTGATTTTTTAACGAGGTTTAGCACATTGATAGAGCTTGGATTTCTGAAGTTAATGATATTTGTTTCAACGGTATATGGTCATTAGTTTATGAAATATGTAATGTTCAGTGCCGAGGAGCTTTCGAACACTCATCGACGATTAAGTATAGTCAGGTTGGTTACTATATTAGAAGAGATGTATGAAATAAACCGTGACTCTTGAGGCAAACTCGTATATTTTTTTGGGGTAACTTGGCAGAAACATGCGCTAAACAGAAGTTATTCCTTCTCTTAATGGTTCCACAAATTCGAAAGTACATATAATTAAAAACTTTCTATTGTATTGCACATATTAGTACATATTACGAATTTATAAAATCTGCAGTCTACTAAAATACTACATAAAATGTACATTTTGAAATACAGTTAACGTACACTTGCAACATCGAATCCTGAAGTTAGGTAACTGGGAAAGACTGCAAAACACCATAAATATTTTGTTTATATTTCAAACTGTACTGTCATATTTTCCACTTTTCTGTGGTACAATTTCGTCCAAGAACATACATATATTCACGGTCAACAAATCTAAAAAAAGGAGTCGCTAAGCATACAAGAAATAACCGATCGCAAAGAAGGAAAACGTGTGACCCTCTTAAGAAATCATCTTCGAAAAGATCCCGTCCAAAAAACGAAAAATCTTACACCAGTTCTCGAATCCATCAACGGTTGCACACCTCTTCACACATTCCCGCGTATGAATCACCAGATACCGGTTACCATCCTTCCCCGACAATTATCGCTCGAATTTCGTTCCGAAAGCCGCTGGCAAACTAGCCACTTCCGGTGTCCGGAAAAAAATTTCCGTCGTCACCAGGTTCCGTGGACGACCAACATCCAATTAGATTTGCATAAAACCACGCATGTAGCTCCAGTCTTCTAGTCTTTTTTTATTTTCACCGAGCTTACCTCACTTTTCGAGTTGCGCGCGCATGCTCCTTTTCTGTGTCCTTCTCTCGTGCAGACGCGGGGATGAGTCACAGAGCGTAGTTTTACCAGGCGATTTATGAATGAAAATCCACGCACGCGACACGTGCGCAGGTTGCGCCTGTCGCGTCGTGACACGCGAGATCGCGTCCCGCGTTATTATTCGCGACGACTCGTAAACATGTCGATTATGCGTTGCTCCCGTGAGACACCGGTTACCAGGAAAAGTGGTGACCGGGAGGTTCTCGCGTGCACCGCGGCGACACTCCCACTGTCGCACAGCGAACAAACCGAGCGATTTTCTTCTTCGTTCGTGAGTATTTACCGGGAACTTCGGTTATTCCTTGCTTACCGAGAACACCAGATCCGGGTGTCCGACGATTATTACACGCTCGGTCGTTTATACACTCACGAGCAAACTCGGCTTCCACTAGGGGAAAAAGTGACATAGAGGAAGGGGCCTTCTACCATGCTCCTGCCACTTGGTATTGGGAATATTGAAATTTATGCCAAATTAACATCCGATTTAACATTTATTTCAGTAGCTAAAATCAATTTACCAAGTGGTAGGAGAAGCAGAGTTTGCTCGTGAGGGTACACCGACGAGCAAATTCGGCTTCCGCTAGGGGAAAAAGTGAGGTGGGCGAAGGCCCCCTACCATTTAGTTTTGGGAGTTACTGAAATTTATGACAAATTAACATTCGGTTTAACATTTATTTCGGTACCTGAAATCAATTTACCAAGTGGTAGGAGGCCCTTCCCTTACGCCACTTTTTCCCCTAGCGGAATACGGGTTTGCTCGTGAGGGTACATACGGTCGGGGAACATATCTGGATGGGGAATCAGATTTGCACTTTGATAGATTTTTAAGTTTTTCTTGAATTTTATTACTGGCTGTAGGTAATTTGAAGTACAAAAACGAAAAATATCTGAAGCAATTCTTAGTGGCAACTGACAGTCGCCTCTCGACTGCAAAGGGTTCAGTGTGATAATGAAAAATTTTAATCGAATAAAGTCAAATTATTATTTTTTCGAAGTATTCTATAGGTACAGCTGAGAAAAATTAATGTTTTAAATAGTACCTAGTGCCAAAACTGGCAAATAAACCATGATTGACAAAAATCATTGTTGTGAGTTCGTGAATATTATGAATATAAAAAATCCAACTATATAAAAGTCCAGTCGATGAGTATACAGTGGATTTTATGAATATACATATAAATATGTATAGTGGTTGTGATTACGCAAATGTGATAGAATGGACATTTCAGCACAGCTTTTACGCAGACTATGTTTTTCCTTCGTCTGACAGTAGAATTGCTAAAAGTGTCCTTCTATTTAAATCCAGTTTCATAATTCAGCCAAAAAAGTATTCCAAAATCTAGTATTAAATCAAGTCACGCTATTTAGGTATTGTATAGAGTATAGAGTAATTCAGAAACATTGCGAAATTATTTAGTACGCTGTGTAATAGGAAAACCATTAAAGCTGTTTGAAGCCTAATCCCTAATAAATGACACGCCAGGTTAGAAGGATATTTTGGGAAGTGAAAGTTATCGATTAGTCACATTTGCATCGATTCGCTTAATTATCGTTCCCCGATAAATATTTATTCAGTCTGAGCCTAGCCAGATCCTTTGCGAAATCCTCTATTAACCGGACCATGAAGATCTCCATAATGAAACGATTAGTTTGCTGTAGAAAACGATCGAGTACTAGACTGAGTTACTGATACAAAGAATGTCTAATACTCGTAGAATCTAATCGAAGCAAGGAAAAATCCACAAGATTAACTTCAAATGACGTCGAATTTTTCCGCGTGAGTTTTCAGATAAAAGGGAGAGTCGCGTAGAAATCTGCCGCGGGTTGCGAAACCGCCTTTAAGCGCGCGCCGCGGTGAAAAACAGTTTCACAATGGGGATCCAGAGCCTTGGTAGCAACAAATTATTGCGAGTAACCGCCACACTAATGCCGCGAAGCACGAACTTTGAGAGCGTGTTATGCCCGTAAAAGATTCCTTTTTTTCTTTCCTACGTGGCTTAGCTGGTGATCCGGTATGGTCGACCTCGAAAGGAGGTCGATTCCGCGGAAAGATATCTTGCGTACGAGTGACGTCAATACGTTAACACTTTCCCCTCGAGAATGCCTCGAACCGCCGCGTCTGTAGGACCTCTTCGGGTTTTACGTTTTCGTGGGATTCCACTTTTTCCCTCTAGCTGTTCACCGCGATCGATCGAGGGATTTCCCCTTGGATCGGATTGCGCAACTCTTGAAAGTTCGATTTCGTAACTTCTGCGTTAATCATGCTAGACCATTTTCGAGATCCTCGAGGAGAAATAGGGAGCTAACCACAGGTGTACCGTTGATCTTTTCAACTCCACTGTGGGGTCTAAAAAGAGTTCTTAGAAAATTGTCTAAGGAATCGAGAAGTTTCGTATGAACTCGTGAATTCAGTATTTAGTTTCCTATGATATCAATCGCAAAACTGTACGTATATTTTTTACGTGTATTTTTGGTATTATGTTTGAATATCTAGAACTGAACTGTGGACCGTACAAGGGTTAAGTATATAGCAAACTGCACGAAATCCCTGTCATAGTCTTCCCGTGGCGATAACAGTTTATCTACGTTATATCGAATCGAGCTTCCTCTGAAGGGAACACGGTCTCTCGGTAGCACCGACGCAGCTGGTGCTTATTCTTCGTAGATGGAACTAAATCAACTTCGCCCGTAATATAATCATTCAACTCTAAACATCGTGGCGAATACAGTTCACACCTGGGTCGATTCCCCATCCCCGACACTGACCCAGACACTCGGGGGAGGGGGGTGCAGTGTCTCGCTTAATAACAAGATGGATCGACGTTGATCACTCCGAGAGACCGTGGAACCCGCTCCCGAGCAAATATTTTCATTTCACGGTACGCTTCGGCTGAGAAATATTTAACATTCCTCGAGCCGCCGCCCCACACGTCACCCCAGCCGCAACTATGCGACAGCCGCGCGCGTCAGAACAGAAATGTTTCTGAAAAATACACACACACAATCCATGTTCGCCTTGGATGACACGTCGCCAGACATTTCGAAATTGATTTCCCGGGTATACCACCAAGGGGACCAGAACGCTCGCGTCTCCTTATTCACGGCTGCATTCTTCGAGAGGTGTCCGTGAAGAATCGGGCCCCCAGGGGACGTCCTAAGTCGCCGGGTGGTTATGATTCAGAAAAAACAAGATCTCTCTGGTCCTTCGTCTCCCTCTGATGGAATGATAAAGTGCTCCACCTATTCAGGCTGATGCCTCGCCCCGTATGAAAGAAGGGACTTCACGTTCAAGAGGTCATGGAACCCTGTGCAGACCCTTTTGGGACCGCTTCCACCCATACGTGGGACGAACGTGTGGTGTATCCAATTTCGTGAAACTATTATTCCAGCAGGCCAGAAGTCTTTTAGCTCTTACCACAATGGAACCCTCGGTTGCCCGGAACGCGTTACAATATTAAATAGTTCATTATAACCTAATGCATTTGAAAAACCCCAAATGACACGAGATTGATGGTGCTTCTTCTATTTCCGAAAGAAGCGGAAGCCTGGTTATTGGAGGTTCTATGGCTTGAGGATCTTGCTTACTAACTTCTCACCGAAGATCTTAATAGTTGAATGATCGTGTGATTTGTGTCCAGGATTTTGCCAGCGTGTCTACCCCGTATAGTTTTGTCACATAGTAGTTTGTTTTATGTACTCTTTGTTAGCCGGTTGAATCTGTACCTCTGTGTCTGGATCACATTAGGGAAGTGAAATCTCCTCGAATGGTGAATGGTAGCGAAATAACGAAAGCAACTAAATATAGGATAACGGGTCTATCTACAGCAGTCAGTAAATCCACAAAGTCCTAAAAAACACAGCATACCGTTTTAATCACCTTGTAGAGGTTAAGCCTTCAGATTCGTCGGGACAAAAAAAGGTTCTGTGAATAGGGTTCCGCTTTGGCGTGTCCTTCCTTTAACCTCCGCCTGAAAACACGTCGTATGTTAGGAGATGGAAAATGTTGCGCAGAAGACGGCCGTTGGTCGAAAGAGAGAGAAAGAACGAAGAGAGAGAGAGAGTGAGTGGGGGTGGCAGAGAGAAACTTGTGGGGACACGTAGTTACATTATGTGCGCGATTATGTAGGTAACCTCATCCGAGAGTAGCTGCCGAAGTGCAGCCAGTCGGAAATGCCTGCGCGATTGCGTCACTGGCTAGGAATTCACGGACCGTTCTGCCCTCGGAACGTTTTCTTTTATGCCCGTGGTTTTTTTAATCCCTCCGTTCCAATCTTCGTCCTTAATGTGTGTAGCCATGGGCGAAGCAACATTGTCGACGGTCTTTTTACGAGCTGACGCGGGAGCGCTCGGATGATTAGTGCCGCTTGATTCATAAGACAACCGGTCAGGAGCGGCAAGAATCAATTGCGATTATATCTACTATGGTACTCCAATTTGATTGTTGCCGATTAGATGATAAGCTACTGGGCTATGAACAGCAAGAATTATTTATGAATCATATATAGGATATCTCATCTAACGTGAATCCTTTAGTATCTCACTTGTTTTTGATTTGCAGAAAATTTATTTTAAGAAATGCTCGAAGTGATGTCAATCAATTTCGATACATTTTTGTACTAATCCCTCGTAATTATTTTACTATGTATTTATTGATTTTTCGTACTTAAGATCACACTGTTGTAGGTCATTGGGTTGGTCTTGATCGTCCCATTTAAAAAAAGCATCGATAACTTTGAAATTTCGAAAAATATGACGTTGAGAAAAATTTTTGCTTTCATAGTATTTGCTCCTTCTAACCAAATACTACTTTTCCGGCACATTTTTTTTGTATTTTCAATAACAAGTGATTGACAAGTGATATTGGAGGTGTTCACGTTAGGTGGCGAATTTTGCATGATATTGTAAGTAGGTTTGTAAATAAAAGACTGTGTCAAAACTATGTGTGACTTTTTAATGAAGTTCAGCACAGTGATATAGCTTGGAATTCGTAAGCCGATGATATTTGTTTCAGCTGCATATAGCCATTAGTTTACGAAATATTTAATATTCAGTGCTGACAAACCGTCACACACTTACCGATGATTTACTGTATTTTGAATTGATTGCTTGGAGTGTTCTGAAATATTGGGATTAAGCGGATAAAATGAATTTAAATCACATGAATGAAAAAGCCTTTTGTGAAGTTGCATCGATTCGATCTAGATCTTTCGAAACACTCCATACGTATAATTGTGTTTTGATCCAATTTAATTGGAAGTATATTAATTAAACTTTTACTTACTCTCTCGGTGAATTTACGGAATACAGAAGAGCCGCTTTCGACTCGATCGATTCTCGAATAACCGTTGGTACAGCAATCGAAACGTATTACAATCGTGGAATCTCTCGCGTGGGCTATCGAGCAGGATCTCTCGTGATCGCGAGCCATTTTTCTGCTAAATCATTGAAAACACGCCACGGCGATTTAACAGCCGCGTCAGTGGGCCTAATAACAACGTCGCTGAAACCGCTTTTTAACGATGAATCAACCGCTGTTAGACCAACGAAGACAGGAAAAAAAAACGATCACGAAACCTGACCTGACGATTAATTCCATGTAAACGCCTGACGACGGTCGAGAGATCGAAATACAGAAGGTTCACCAACTGTATGTCGATCGAGGGAGTCTCGCTACCGGATCATTCCACGCGAAATTTGACACTTTTTGGAGTAACATTTCGGATTTTGTTGATACTTGGATGTTGTAGTTTTTAATAAACGTATCTTAAAGAATTTTTGAAAATTTGCCCATAAAAGGGACAAATTGGATTATATCCTTTTTTTTCTTCAAATTTTTAAATCGTGTCCCGCTATTATAACGTTGTATTTCTTTAAAGCAATTGCAAAATAAATGTTAAAAAATATTTCTTTTTAACTGAAATAATTTTTATTTGGTACTCTTACGTCTTCGCTGTAAGCACTTACAAAGCTCATTTTGATCAGTTTGTCAGTTCAACAGTTATGATTTATTGGAAAAACGTTGAAATTATATTTTAAACTTCTGTAAAATCAACAATTTTTTTAAATTTTCAAAAATCTTCCGAGATACATTTATACATCACTAAAGATTACAACATATCAAAGTGTCAACAAAATTCAAAATGTTACACCAAAAACTGTCCGATTTCACGTGGAATGACCCTATCAGTAGATCGATTTTCCGTTTCCTCGCCACGTACGATCCATATAATTGCAGCGACTTGTGCTTGAAGTAGCAATTATGTATTTCGAAGCGCGCACCGATAAATCCCAGCTGATCGATCATCCTCGATGAAAAAACAACGATTAAACACCCTCGAGCCTGGATGTCGTAAGACCCCACGGTTCTCTTCGTCACGGGGGATCGATTGCTCGAGATTGCAATCCTGGGTAAACACGGAGGTCTCTAGTGGAGGTCTACAATTGTTTATGTACAATTACAAATGACCATTAGTTTATTAAATATTTAATGTCCATTGCCGAGGAGCCTTCGAACACTCATCGAGTACTTACTGTACATGTATTATCGTTGAATTCGTCTTTGTATCAGCTAGAACGCTCGTTGACCTTGAGAATACTCAAAGTTACCATGATATCTCAGACACTGTAACATATAAAAAAATCAAATTCTATCTATCTAACGAGTGTCTTCAAATACAACCTAGTTCGTTTGAAATGTTTCTCGATACAACCAATATGGTGACGAGTTATTTTAGATAATAGTTCTTATCGACGCAACCTGTACAGAATATGAATTCACAGTTTGTGTTCGTAATTCATGGAAGGGAGTAGCATCATAAAGGACATGTTAGAGAGCAATCATTTCTTAGCGTACGGTAATAGAACTGACCCAGAACTTTCGAAACCGGAGTGTAGCCTTGGCGCAGAGATGTGTTTCGCGTGAAAACGAGGACAGGGCCGTGACGTGGTCGGAATTTCCGAAATTACACGAGGGGGGGGGGAGTGGGGGAAGCCCATTCTCTCGTTTCGGTGTCGTTCACCTCCGATCGTGAACCGTCGCCGCCGCCCGGTGTATACCGAGTCTGGGTCCGGCTTTGTGTTCCGAGTTCGGTGCTAAAAACGTCGAGGCGACGGCACTCTGTCGTTATCTCGGTCTTTATCGGGTACTGACAGCCCCAGTCCAAGTACTTCAGTCCGCGTTATGTGTCTGATGTATACGGTTTTCTACAGTGGCATCCATAAGAAACGTCTGTCTCTAGAGTTCCCTTCTTTCGCCTGTGTGTCTATCAGAGTCGGCCACAATTTTATTTGAATAATTCATTGTGAATAGCTGCAGTATCTAAGGGCATCAATCTGAGCTTTAAACATTTATTGAGATTAAATAATTGTTTGCCAAATGTCGACTCACTCAAGAAGTATTATTTTATTATTAAACTTGGAATTTCCAGGTTTGAAGGATTCAAAATGACGAAGTACTTTTTTATCTTGTACTCGTTATTTGAAACTCTTTAGGTACACGATGTGTTTGTCCATCTCTGATTTCTGTTTGCTTTATGTTTTTTCTGCCTTTCGTGTCATCCTGAAACCACGTGCTCGGCGGACCAATGAACGGGATTCGATTCCATAAGTACTATACCATGAAGAATCTCAGAATAAGACATAATAACTCAATATAAAACTCCATATAACTACTCAAATAAGATTCAAGTTTTATTCACGTCAGAATAAAGCAGATTCACAAAAGAAACTAAGTAAATTCGACAAGCACTTATCATTTTTTCTTTTCGAAACAATTTTTCGTTTCCGAAAGCTTCACTGCAATACTGTGCCCGGAGTTGCTGGTCGATAGTATGAGAAAAATACTCGGAATGGAAAGGGCTAATGATTCCTGCCGCGTGGTCCATACATCGTGTAGGTATAGACGGCAAAAATTTATCGGAGTAGGACTCGCGCAGTGCTTTGATCCGTGAAACCCCTGCGAGACCGTAGAAAAGACGGCGTGCGACCAACAACGGGGTACTGTTCTCAATGGTAATCGTTAATCGAGGCTCGGGAAAGGCCAGCCTTCAATTAAGAGCCCTGTGGATGGCGGTCTGAAGAGGCCTGTGGCTGCGCGGGTTTAAATGGGATCTGAAAGAAGGCTAACAGCGCTAGCAGAGCCTACTCGCGCGTTTTGTCCCTTCAGGGCAGAGGCGAGTGAGCTCTTTAAGGTGGAATTTTTAATAATTATAAATTTAGTTGCAAAATTTAATAGAACATTCTTAAAAGCTTCTGTTTTAATTAGAAGTTTTTTTTTTAACACGAGTCTTATAGAACTGTAGTTGATAGTAAACAAATTAATCACTTCTTATTTAACTAGAAAAAATTATATTTTCATAAAAAATTAGGTGGTAAGAGATTTTTTTACAGAGATCATGATGGCATAGAAGAAAGATATGTGAACGATCAAATAAAACTAAAAATTAAGATCGAAGTATGCAAACTTGGGTTTTACCACGTTTCGTAGTATCTTTCCACTTATTTCTTTTATGCTTTCGTCAACGAATTTACCTTCCTTTTCCGATCATAGCGTGCACATTATAAGGCGTTTTTATTAAAAAGGTATTTAAAACCGTCTAATGGTGCACGCTTCATCATGCAGACGTCACGTCACCTGTGGCATTGCCACTTTTCTTGCATCAGAAACGTAAAACAATGTGTGGCTTGCCCTGGCAGACAATAAGGAAAAACAATTTCTGTTGTTTTCACTTATTTGTAAATTTTTTTTCATTTAATCATTTCGAAGTAGTTTAAAATATTAATCATTCAAATTAAATTGGTAAAATTGATAAAAAGTATAAAGGGCCGTATGTACTAAAAATTCAACAAATTGCCAAGACAATATTTCAGTTATAATGCAATATAATTAAATTTATCCACAATCACGCTTTTCGTAATCTCATTTAGAAATCACAGACGTTTATGTCCTGTATCGAAACTTCGTTATACAAGGTTACAAATTGTAATTTTATCGTGATTAAAACATTAATTATTCTGTGAACGCGTAGAATCCGTAGTAATGAGGTACCCAGAAGAAAAAGAGTTCCGATTACCATCAGATTTCTAGGGAATCACCGACACGACCGTGTGTATATGTATATGTGTATACTCGGTATTTTAAGTAGTTCATATGATTTTCGAGAATTTTAAGTATCGACATAACGGTTCGGCGGGATAGCGATTTATAAAGTTCGTGGAATCGTAGGGCACGAATCGTTTCCGACAGGAAAGAACCCAGGAATCCAACGTGACGCAAAGGCACGTGCTCGATTTCGAATTTCCTGGTACGATGATTCCATGATTTCTGCTATCGGGGCCCTCGTGACTCATTCCCGGTTGGCGCCTAGCGATCAGATGCTGCGGATACCGGAGCATATGTGTGCAACTCTTGTGCACTTTACACGGTGCGTCGAACATTCGAGTTACGTATTTCAAGGTCATCGATTTACGAAAAACCATTATGGTGACAGAAACGTTCTTGTTCGGCAATAGGATAAACTAGTGATGGCAATACATTTGAATTGTATCGATATTTGGTACCGACAGAGATGGGCTAACTCATTATCTAGATAAAAAGTTTCGAATAATGAATAAAAGATAAAAAAAATATTTTGTCATTTTTAATTGTTTAAACGTGGAAATTTCAATTTTTATAATAAAACAATACTTCTTTGAATGAATCGACATTTGTCGAACAATTATTTAATATCATTAAGGGTTTAAAGCTTAGGACGCAACCCTTGGTATCGAAACTTTTAATTAAATTAGAAGTACTGAAATCCACAAATGAAAATAAATCGTTTATTTATCGGGCAGATTCTCAGATAACAGTGTGGAAAAGATATCGATTTATGGGAAGCTTGCAATTGGTCCATTTTCCTTACAACCTGTTATGTTACAGCAAATGCAGCGATTGTATCGAAATTTCTATATTTTTGGATTAAATATCGATTCTGGAATATATCGTCACATTAAATATCGATACTGTAACGCCCAACATGTATTGGGGTAAACGTTGATAGTAAACGACAATGACAAGGTTTGCCAAACTCCGCTGTTTTTATTATATTGCCAAGCGTCCCAGAAACACCTGTCTATACGAGCAAGGTCTCGATAGTTGAAAATAATCCCTAGAATCTTTTATAGAAGAGATTACAGAGTACCGAATACAAAAGTTTAGTGAACAATACTAATCATCGAAAGCCAATATACGTTCTGTGTTAGCTTCTCTTCTTCTTTCTTTTTTTTTTGTAATCAATGTCGCTCGGTTGAATGGAACAAGATAAGGGACAAAAACAAAGCGATATGATATTCCTTTTGTCTCGGTCAAGAGAGAAAAAAAACGTCGTGCTGCAGCGGTCAATACTTCCGTGTTCGATAACACAGGGAGATAAAACTTCTCGTGGTGCTCCAAATTTCAAATAATTAGAAAGTGAGAAGTAAATGATTTAAATGGTTATTCTTTTTCTATAGAATGCATTTACTTCGTTGAAAGTATTATTATCGCATTGATTGCTAGATTGAGATCTCCATAAAGACTCGAAAACGTACCTACAGATTCTTGCATTTGGTAACGTTGAAGACAGTAGTTTCTTAACCTCGATGAACAGTTTCGCAACTTCAAACCGAAGATTGCGTCACCTTTGCGCAGATAGCCAACTGGATATGTTAACTATCTTATAAGTAGACAAGAATTAATGTATTTATAATAAACTCAGGCTGAATCATCGGCGACTCAAGCTATGCGTTCATTACAGTTTTATATAAGAATATCGTTTAAATTATCATAAAGAAAGAACATCCAATATTTGAAATGCAATGTCGGACAAAGTGACACTTTTATTAACTCTCGAAAAACGACCGATATTAATATTCGGATAATAACGGTATTGGGTCCGTTTGGACCCCTGATACTTATTACTCTTTAAACATTATTTTCGAACACAATCATTCAAGATGATCTGTATTTTTATACAACATAATATTGTTATGTCACCATGAGAAATTGCGAAACGACCCTTGTGATGTGTCTATCTGAAGATGGTTCAATCGAAAGGGTTTGTCAAGAAGAATTTATTTAAACAAATCGACAGAAAAGTCTCCCAAAAACATGGGCTGTAGATATCCCCAATATCTTGGCCTACTTGTACTATGGGCAACGCGACCCTCGATTAGACACCAATTACTTATTAAACAGGAATTTCGCAGAAGTCTGTACGGCCAGTATAATTGCATAAATAGGTTAATAACCAACGTTAACTTGTATAGCCATCAGTTTCACTTTTTTGGTTCTTTCCACATCTTCAGGCGTAATGTAATCTTAGTACTACTCTCTAGATAACTACTCTCGTCTTCTTTTCTCTTCCTTTATCTTTTTTCTGCATTTTATAGGTAATTCTGTGATCTCATTTCTCGTCTTGTATATCAATACCAAAGGGCATATTGCCCATTACATCGAAACTATTTGAAAAAGGGTTTATACATTACAAGTTATCGAATTCGTCTTGAAACGCACTATCAAGTGATTTAAAAAAAATATATAATTCCATTTAAAAAATCATACTTGACCGTTATACTTTTTAAAATAATAATGTTAAAAAAAAATAGCCCGTTAGTTAGCCTCCTCGTGCAATTCAATTCTATGTAAACAATTTTCTCGTATTTCGAATAGTTTAGGAAATAACAGACAGTATAATTGTTAACACGGACCTCCTGTACAAACGAAACTCCGGTTGACCCCTGGTTCTCACAAATCTCTCCAAGAATGTGCTACTCTGCATAAAGAACACCGCATTTTTACTCGGCATTTAATTCCCGCAATTTCACTCGAAATTATTGTTCCGTCGAGTGGCGAAGTTAAGTGGACCACTCAGGAATACCAAAGATTCCACTTGTGGTTTCGTTTCCGCGAACGGTCCAAAAAAAAAAGGAAAAAAAAAATGTTTGAACGCACATCGATGGCTTCCGAAACTCTGCGAGAGAAAGAGATTCATTCGATCCCCCGCTCACTTGGAAAGTGGCTCGAGAGCCGTGGTTTCGATGCCCGAATGAAGTCATCTCTTATCCCGGGCTAATGCAACCTCTTCCCCCATCGTGCGTGTGTGGCAGGCGGTTGGTGAGATCTTTTTCCCCCGTTCTCTCTGTTCTTGATCGCCCGTGCTACAAGAGGATTCTCTCTCCCGTTTGTCCATCCCGCGCCGCCGTCGCGACGGTCGAGTCCTCTCGAGAAAGGAGTCGAGCACGGCCGAAGATAGCCGAGAAGGCGTCGACGGTGGCCCGAGGCCGACTCGGGGGATCGGGCGACCATGTGGTGATAGCGGGTTGACAGAAGCACTGTCAGTGTCACTACGACTGCCGTCGAGCGTGGTCGTTGCGTCCGCGGCGACGACGACGACACCGACGACCCGTTTTCCTCTCGTCGTGTCGCTTCTTCTTTCTCCAATCGCGTCGTGGTCTATCTGGCGTCTGAGCGAGAAACGAGAAGAGAAAAAAAAAAGAAACAGAAAACAAGAAACCGCGTGACGTGCAGTCGAGCCTAAACACGGGACCCCAACTTCCAGGGAATAGTCTAAATATAGGCTTGTAGTCCTCTCGTCGACGGGAAAAAGGGGGGGAGGGGTCATAGGGCGACCCGCTTTCGAGGTGAGTCGACGACTTAAAAAGTCAACTCCATTTTCGGTGCGCAGCGGGTGAATAGGTCAGCCCGACTCGTGTACATCGCGATGCGTTTTTCGTTCACGGACAATGGCTGTTACTGTTATTGTTGGAAACACGTCGTTCGCTGTGTAAATCTCGGTCGACTCGAAGAGAAAGGGAGAAAAACATTTGGTGAACGAAGAGGAAAAAAAAAATGGTAGTGTCTCTTCCGGATCTTTATTTCATGGTTCCTCTGTCTAGCCATGGAACAATACGGCAGCCACAGCCCATATTTTCGTTCCTAATAGCAGCCGCTTATCTTGTTCCCGGTACCGATAGCCGATGCCCGTTGCATTTTCTGTTTTTCCCTCCGGTTCTCTAGCTGCACTTTAGACTCGTCACAGTCGGTTTAGTACACGTGCTTCTTCTCACGTCCAAGCTCACGTAGAGGTTCAGTGTGTGTATGTATGTATACGTGAGAGCCTTCCACAAATCGGCCGCCACCGCCACGCCGCCTCGAACCTTGACGTCCGACTCGATAATGTTCCAGGAAATACCGCGCGTGTTTTTCCTCGGTAATTTACTAAATAACGCGTAACGCTGCTTGCCGGGCTCGCCCCGAATGACTTTATTTCCATGTCTGAGCTCGTTCTTTTTCTGTTATCTTTTGGTATCGCGATACGAGTGTACGACTCGATACGTAGGTGTGTGTGTGTGCGTGCGTGCGTGCGCATAGCAATAGGTGGAGGACCTCGGACACTAAAGAGTGTGCCGTGGTCGGTCGTGTGGAGTTTGGGTATTGGTGAGGATAATTGTTCTGCGCAGAAGCGTGTGCAAATGTGGACACCAGTAATGTGTACGTATAGCTGGGAAGTACATTGCTACAAGACGAAGTCTCTTTGTTTATTGTTATATTTTTGGAGCAATGATTAGGATATCTTGGACACTTCAGAGTTTAGTATAAGTAATAATTAGCCCTCCTTAGGCGAACAGATTTTTCGCACTCTGTAGGCAAAGTGGGTTGTTCATTTCCACGCCTAATTTTTGTATACTGTTTTAGGTTTTCGAAGAATCTGAAAAAATTCTGGTATACCTACCAAAGTCTATGCTAAAATATACAATTGTTCACTAGGTCAAATATTGAAAACTTTTTTCGATAAATATTAAAATTCGGAGAAAAGTTCCGGGAAAAATGAGAATTCGTTTGGGTCGTCAATGACCCATATTGAATACGAAGGGTTAGATTGCGAATTTCGATGCGTTTGTAGCCTATAAGAGCTCTGTAAGATACAGTAAAGAGACAAAACCTTAATTCTGCGAGTTTTCGTCTTTATTCTAAACCCAATAAGATAGTTAGGAGACCAGAGAAATTGTTACTGCTATCCAACAATATGATTGCTATACAACAATGCCATTTCGCATAGAAATCACAGTCGAGTAATAATAATATCACGATACTTGCATTGCTCTATTATTTGTGGATGGTATAGCACTGTGTTAATCAGTGTGGCACGTAGAAACCTACAACTACTACTGGTAGTATTACTACTGTTACTGGTACCACTATACTAGTGTCCTCTGTGTTTACCAATCGTCATGTGGTGATACACGGTGGTAATGACACATTACAAGACTAACGTACTATGATATTACAATCTACTCCATTTTTGTGTAACACATTGGTCTACCCAATTAGTAGAGTATACGAAACTTGTATATTATATTATGTTACTAAACCATTAGTATTATTAGAGAATCAATGGTTTAACTTTAACGAATAAATAAATCGAATCATACAGGATCAGTGGCACACAAATCCGACAATTACAATCTAGTAGACCATAGTTGTCGTAGAAATATAAAAATACTAACTAATAACTTCCATTTAACGATATTTGTATACTTTTCTACTTGACGCGTATTTTTAGAGCAAAAGTGGTTCGTAATTCCAATTTTTCTCGGTAGTTAAGGCGTCGAGCAATTCCGAGCGATATATTTGCTGACATCGTTCAGCGGTCGTCCCACATTTAGCTATCTTTTCGATAGGAACCGAGGTCTGTCGCCTAGAAAACGTGCTGGCGGGATTATGTAATTGGCGAGGCTCGCATGTCCGTTCGTGTGCTATGGTGAAAACCTTAACGAAACGGGGGAAAATTCTGTATATGCGTATGCTCTGTGTAGTCGATCCCGCTGCGTATTTATCGTGTTTACATGCTTTGTTCTTTCTCCGCCGCTGCGGGCTGGTGCATCGGGCGTGTTTGTGCGCCAGATCGTGGCTTTCGAGACTCGCGCTTCAACCTTCGCGTATTTACTCGAAACCGTTTCCCTGCCCCCGGAGAAGACCACGCAAGATTGTTGTTTTCACGAGAGCCTCTTCATTAGCCCCTGCGATTTAATTCCAGCAAACACACCTTTTTCCTGTAGCTCGATCGATGAGTCCTTCGATCTTCGTTCAAGTGGATCCTATGACGGCTGTAATTGTTTTTTCACGATTGTGCAATTGTTGCGTTATCAGAGGCGAACGTTACGTGTGACTGAAAAACTGTATGACGCAATCGGTGATCAGAAATTCTAATTACAGAAATACTTTTTAAGTTTTACTTCGCTTTCCTTTTCTTTTTTTTCTGTGCATTGTATACATGCTCCAGGAAATTGCCGTCCGAAGAAACGAAATTCGCGCGCGTGCGCCACGGAAAGATAAACCATTTTTCCTCTCGCAGTTCCTCTGGTAACTGCGCATAGTATATACTATTGTTTCCCTATCGAGACCGCGGATGAAAAACAGCGAAGCGAGCGGAATAAATGATTACGAAATTATTCCGCTATTAAGTTTTCCGCTGGTAAGAGGATCGGGACAAAGGAGATTGTGATTCGTCGCGAGTACCCAACACGGAGTTTCCTAACCTCTTTGCGGAATTAATCCCCTCGTTCAATATTCCCGACCCGTATCCCGCGGTCTTTGAATTTTTCTTTTCGCTTTTCGCGTATTATGCGAGCACAGGCAGATGAAGAAGAAAAAGAAAAAAGGATAGTCGGTTCAGATAACCAAAAAGCTATGGCCACTTCAATAAGATTCCATCTCTGTCTCTACCCCCGCCATATTGAAAACGAAGAGGGTGATATGTTTTATACATATAGGATATGTCCATAGATGTCTCATGTCGGTGATCAAAAAAATACAACGGGTCAATGTGATCGATGCACCAATCAGCTGGGGGTTGAAAAGAAAGAATATTAACCCTTATAGTATCTTATACGCGTTCCGGGTACTGTCCAAAAATACCTTGAAAAATATGCAATTTTTGAGGTATCTATTAAAATTAACATATTTCTCTTAACAATGAAGATATTTTCACGTTCTTTTTAAACTTTATTATTTCTATCTATTAAACGTATGTTCCACTATATAAACCAATTTAAATAAAAATAGTGTCATCATATGTGTTTAAATTATGTTAAAAATGGAAAGCCGATATATCGACTCTAAGATACTAGAAGGGTTAAGCTTTTGTTATTGCACACGTGCAGAACGATCATTTTAGAGTTCCAGTTCGAAAGTTTAGGCGCGATTTCTACGGTCGACGAGACAGCCGCCATGTTTACGTCCTTCCTTCCGACGAGCGCGAGCGAAATATAGAAGCGATTTCCTTTGTTATCCAAGGCTGCGACTCGTGTCGTCGCGCGGTGGTCTCTGACGCCGTTGCCGCGCACATACTTTTCTTCCTTTTTTTTTTTATCTTTTTCGTTTCGTACCCACGATAGTGTTTGCTCTTGGTTCGAGAACGGTGACGACGTAATTGCGTTATTTACCGAGCGTCATGGCCGACCGTGTCGCCGCGCACGGCTGAAAGGGAAAACACGTCCGTGGCGCGCGGGAAAACACGGCAATAAAGCGCGTTGTTACGTGAAACCGTATGCCTGCCTGTCGTGGACGGTCCATCGGCGAGGTATTAAAACGAGATTAGGAATTCGAACGCATTCTCCGTTTTCATACGTATGCAAGGAGCGTCGTGCACATTCTCCGACCGCAATACGCGATAATTGCCATATCCTCGGCCGATTCACTGTATGCACGATTTCTGCCATCTACACCTGAGGAACAATAGTGCTTGGTTGGCACAAAAAGATTTTTGTTGTTTATAAATACAGTTAAATAATGTGAACGTGATTTTGACCAATGGAATTTGAGATTCTTTTTATACTGTTTGATATGCAGTTTTGAAATCAAGTGAAATGGACAAAACGCAATAGCACGGAAGTTGAACAATACCCTTTCACAGTTCGTGGTACCGTGTTATTGGAGATGTTGTTTGAAGAGTTCGAGAATAGTTTTGCAATAACGAAATATCTGTTAAATTGCTTGCGTGAAAACGATTTTTACTCCGGTTACCTGGCACTAGAACCACCAGCGGTTGAATATATGCTAAACTAAATTGTATATATACAGGGTGTCCAATTTAAATCGACCCACTCGAATATCTCCGAAACTGTTGACGATATTAAAAAATGTTTCAGATGAAAGTTAAGTGGTATTAGGTGGCACACGTGTCCACATAGAAAAAAAGGTACATAAAAAATAATGCTCCCTGATACCATTTAACTTTTGTCTGAAACATGTTTTAATATCATCAATAGTTTCGGAGCTACTCGAGTGGGTCCATTTAAATGGGACATCCTGTATATAATACAATATAACGTAAAATTTATAATGAATTAAAAATTTAGGTAAATTTCCACAAAAGCACCATTATGATTTTAGTGACTGTTCGCCTAAAGGAATTGAAACAGATTCCAATGAGCATCTTTTTAATCACAGTGTAATAACCATCCCAATGTCTTCATATAAAGTCGAAATTCCTCTATAATGTACATCTGTCGAGGATTAAGGCTCTGAAACGACTTTAGCTCTTCTGTCTCCCACTGAAAAAACTCGTAGCTCCGCGTGTAATAGCAGTTTTAGAAAAACCATTTCCGAGGATCCGATTACATCTGAATCCGTAATCATCATCTCGCAGAAAGCGCTAATTACCATGGCAAATAACGATAACCGGTCGCCACGTCGCGCGGTTGATCGTGATCCGAAGGATCGTCGCAATTTGTTTGGTCGGTGGAGCGCTATTGCGACCTTGAGCGCGCGCCCGCAGGCCCATCGGGGCCCGAGTTGAGCGCTCGGTTGATCTTGGCCCGACATTTCGACGTCCTGCCGGCGGAAAGGTTTTCGTGGAAAAATCGTTGCCCCGCCCGTGTTCCCTGTCGGGTCCCACCTTACTCTTTTGTTTTCGAATCGAGCCAATATACACGCTTCGCCGAGAGACTCCGTTCTCTCGATTGGATCCTTGTCGCATAATTAGCCAATGGAAAGAGGCAGACGTTAGCAATGAGAAAGAGAGAAAAACACACGAGAAATTGAATTTAGAACGGATTCCAGAACTCTGGCGCGCGATCTCATCGAGACTCTTTACCTTGTACCGGTTTTATGACCGATCTTTATTTCGTTACGTAAACCGAAATTACCCGCGATCAAAGGATCGATATCATCGGTCCATAATAGCCGATGCAAATTAATCGATCGGTTACTGTCTGTCCGTGCCTCGCGGTTGGGACATATTGTGTTCCTCGTTAATCCCTGCACGTCAATCGTGTATGTTCTGTGCAATTAGAATGGATTCATTATACACGGTCGATGGGAGCGTCATAACGTCGAATTGTGTTGAAAGCGTGATTCCTTAAAGACATGTGACTTGGGTGTAAAGTTATAATAGCAAGGTAAATATATTTTTACGGGAAGTCCCTTTTGTTACGTGAGAGTATTACAGAATATACAGTATAGTACAAATTATTGTCTTAAAAAATTACTTTGAAGTATAGAGTATAGATAGGGTGTAGAATCGCATGTGCAGGGTATTAGTAAGAAAATGTGGCAGAGAACATGAAGATAGGTAAAGCTCAAGGAAAAGGAAGAATTGAAAGAAAATTGTGATAAATTACGAACAGCGGCACGAGCAGAAAGCCTAAAGAAGCTTTGGGGATGTGTTAAAAAAGTTAAGGGAATTCCAAACGTTGTTATGTAGTTAGTCAGCCCAGGTTGGATTTAACGGTCAGTAAAGAATATTGTGACCGTAGGGAAATGACACCTCGTTTTCAGTGCTACGATAAGTATATACCCTCCACTAGATTGGTTTCCTTTAAAGACTGGCTCTGTAAAATTTTTGGAACGCCGAAAATAACCCTTTGCTCGAGAACCCCCTGGGTCAGACCAACAAAAGGATTTTCGGTTTATGGTCCCACAGGGTTTATTACCCCATTATATGTGGTTACCTCTAAGTGTTCAGGTTAAAGGAACAAATTGGGTAACTTATAAAACGACCAGTTTGTGGAAAAAGTTACAGAAACACTACCATCTATTGTATACAATGATTCTAGCAATAATACAACAAATAACATATGATTACGAGCCTGTGGATGTTCATACAGGTTTAGATTTTGAAAAAGTAGACATTTTCCATTGGATATTTTTAAATGGTGGAACAGTTCATAAAACCTCGTATTCGCTGAAAATTCTTAGAATCCACGCTCTGACGATTATTTATCGAAATGTGTCCGCGATATATTGTGTTTACGTATAGAAAGATCCACTGATTTCTGCTACCAGTTTCCGTAAATACCTTGATATTTACTACATTTTATGGACGTTGAGAATCGAGTGTCTTTTTGTTTCCCGTTCGCCTGGAACGCCCTCTATTTCGAGTCGAATATGTGTTTTCAGCGTGCGATATTTATTTACGGGTAACATAATAAGGTTGCGGTTACGCCTCCCAGCCACGATGTTTGATGTTTAAAAATTCCACGGGCATCGCCGGCTGGTAAAACACCCGGAGGTATCGTTTATTGTAATCTGGCTGCCACATGTTTTCATATCACGACAGAGATAAGCTGGTTTTGAATGTCCATCTCGTGTTCAACGAGAACTCGTGACCACCGCCGCGGCTGGTTCGTTTCCGAGTGACGCAAAACAGAGAAACAGGTTTTCCGCCGACATTCCAATTATTGCTGTTTTCCCCGTGTCACGAAATTTGCGTCGAAATACTACTCCTAAATAATTGATCGCCTCGCGCGCGCTCGTGCTGAACGTGGCTGTCTGTTGATTGATATATCGTCGCTTTAGTTCTTAATTGTTCTATCTCCACTAGGTTCTAAACTGAAAAAATTTTAAAGTTTAGGAAGTTTAATATTATAGAAGCGGGAAACTTAAATGTACTCTGAAACATACTCTAATATCAGCTACTGAATAGCTATTTTATTATCGACATAAATTTGTAACTGTTGCTAGTATTTGGGGATACAACCATTAAGAAAAAAAACTTACAATGTTTCGGAGATAGGACTTAAAAGAATATTTGTTGTTCTCTAGATTGAATTTTCATTATATTATGATGAATCTGTATTCTTTGGGCCAATGAGGTGCACGTAGATTAACTAAATTTTTTTGAAAAAATGGAGTTAGAATAGTTAGGAACTCGGACGATGATATAACTCCTTAAACAAATTGGACGAAAAAGAAACGAAGTGAGAGAACTATTAGTTCGCCACGATTGTCATCGTGGTGGCGCTGCTATCTAACCCGGAAACATATTTTTGGCAGGAAGTAATAGTTTCCTTTTATAGAATTGTAGCAACACTAGGTCTTCGTTGCAATGTATAAACGATTATACACTTCGCAATTTTCTATAAACGTCGATAAAATTAACCTTTCGATCGAATCTGTTAGCGCAAATTAGCTACATTTCGATCGAAGTTTCTTATTCCGTCCGCCATCTTGTTTTCTCCGTGGTCACGTGTATATCGATGAATATTATGCGTGTATGCAGGTACACTTATTATTTCTTCTGCACACTGTGACTAGCAATTCGTACGTAACATACCGATCTCCCTCGACAATGCGTTAATATTTCATACACGGTGATGAACAGTTCTTTCTCTCCGTGGTTTACCATCCTCCGAGAAACGCATATAAAATTCGGGCCCTTCTTGGCGGCCGACAACGCGCGCGCGACGAAGGAAGCCACATCCTGGAAACGTCGAGACGCGATAAACGACAAAAAACGATCGTCGAACACGTCCGTCCAACGTCACATTTACCAAATTCCGTGGCGACGAGAGTATTCATACCAATTCCTCTTATCTGCGATGGCACGCGATGAAGGACAAATGGATCCAAAGCTTCAACAGAGAGTTTTATCGAAGCCGTCCCGGGATTTCAAAGTCCCCCCCCCCACTTTTTCAAAGGCCTCCCAAGTTTTTCAAAAAACCCTAAAGCCGTTTCCCGACTTCCACGAAGCCGCCAGAGAGTTCTTGGCCAGACTCCAAGGCGCGACGAATCGTGGAGAAGCTGGCGGTCAGACGACAAACGGCGCTCCACAGGTGTTTAAACTTAGAACGCGCGGGCTAATTAAGATCCTCCAGGCGGACGCGCAATTGGGAATTTCACGGATGCCGGGAAAAACCATTTGGTCGCGAATAAACTCGCTCGAGAAGACACACCAGGCACACTTTCGTTCTTCGGGGGCACGCTGTTTTGCGACTGTTTTCTGGCTCGCGACCGATTCGTCCCTGATTTTATAATAATACCGAGCCTCTCCCTTGGAATTTTGTTTTCCAACCGTTTTGGGTCAGACAGTTAACCCTTCGATGAGCGTATCTGGATCTATTTCGACCCATATTATGGTGTGCAATTTAAGCCAACAGTGTATATTACATCTACTGACGTTTTTCACGAGGATATGCGTCTCGAAATACAGTAAATCATCGATGATCATACGTCATCCCCACCACTGGGGGTTTGACAGGTTCCACGGGATCCTCCACTTAGTAATGGAGTTGATGTCTGAATCCTCAGCGCTGAGGATCCTCCGAACACTCATCGATGATTTACTGGATGCTTCGAAATGGATGGAAGGGTCCAAATACTGACCCAGGTATCGTTGTGTATGTGTAGGGTCTTTAACACGTTGGTTACCACCATATGGTTTCAAAAACGTTCGTCACAGACCATCACTCTATAAGTCCACATCGTCCTCTTCAGTGTAGTGTTCTTTCTTTGTAGATTAGATATTAACAAGCTAAGCGCCATTTGTATACAAATGAATACAATATATTCTGGCCGCATAGGCCCCTGTATTATTAGTTTAGATACGGTGTCCTTTATTTAAGTTCAGCTTTTTTTTAGTACATTGGCCAAAAACAACATAATTTTTTACATGATGCCGCTTAACGTGTTAAGGATACACAAAACAGAGATAATGAATAATATGAAATATAGGTTTATATTGCAAGCAATATTCTGCTTTCATCAAATAAAGTATGTCCACTTAGAAATTGAAGTGTCACAACATATCGCTCATTTGATGCAACAATGACATAGCTTTGAACGATTAGTATACGAAAATGATTGTTATCTGTACTTTTTATCGGTTGAATCCTGTAATTGAGCTTCCAAAACTTGCCACGTTAAGACAGTCACTTTCATATGATGTTCATACAGAAATATGTATAGCAATCAGAATCGTTCGTACGATGTAATTTATTATAAAACGAGTGAAATCCATTCCTCGATCGATGTATAAGTCTCACCGCAAGTAGAGGACCATTAATCGAATTAAATTGGACCGGAGACTCGAAACATCATCCTCGTACGCCGACAACTGTTACGCAAATAATTCCTTCCGTGCGGACAGCCTCGGGGATAATTCGTGTTTTCGCGGCTAGTAAAGACATCCGCGCATTAGTATAAATCTTCGGCCAGGGTGACCGTCACGGATAAATCGGCGACTGCGGGCGTTAAAACGGTGGAGAACTTTTCGGACCATTACGCGATTCCAAAAGAATGCCGCTTCCGTCGGAGGCCGGAACAATGGAGAAAGTCGTAAAGACACCCCCTTTCTTATCTGCTCGACCATAAACCTCTAGGGAGAGATCGTTGCGCCTTAAACATCCAAACTTGCCTCGAACGTTTTCTACGGGTACGTAAAACGCGTCAAACGAGATCGATATTGGGGGGTGGAGGGGATATGTGTATATACACCAGGATTCGGATCCAGATGTTGCAGTTCGACTGCTTTACCAACCGAACAACACCCGTAACAAACACACGGAGTACGACCTGGACATCATAGATTATGATCAAATATTAGTTGGACATTAGAGGTTATGTTCAAGTATCAGCTGGGTATTATAGGTGATGTTCAAGTATTAGCTGCACATTGTAGGTTATGTTCAAGTAGCAGCTGGACATTATAGGTTATGTTCAAATATTAGCTGGATATTATAGGTTATGTTCAAGTATTAGTTGGACATTATAGGTTATGTTCAAATATTAAGACGTTCAACAAGTATGACGGGGCTTTTTGATACGTTTTTTAATTAATTGACATCGCTGATCTTCGATGACGTAGTCGGCGTGTTAATGGAGTATTGAACGATGTTTATTGTTCGTGAAATACGAACTGACGAATTTGATTTTTTTGGGAGGCGGGGGGGGGGGGGCATTTCGAGAAAAATCTATTTTCAAATATGGCTGAAAAAAATGGCAAAAAGGTCAATGTGCCATCCAGAGAATTGAACGAGGGCGCGGAAATCCCTCCCACCTTTTTCTTCTGCTCTCTGTCTCTATCTCTTTCTCCGTTCCATCTTGTTCTCTCTCTGTCAAGCGCACATACTCGAAATTCGAAGGTTATTTTTAGCTTAGGTTTCCTCGTCGCGTATGGCCACGAAGAGCAGAGCGGCGTCGGCAGGCTCAGTGTAAGAGAGGCGTCGGTGGAGGACGCAGTGGTGACGAACTCTTTCGGACAGTGAGAAAACGAAGACGAGCGAACGAGCGCGAGGGAGGAGAATCGAGAGAGTGGCGAGAGAAAAGAGAGACGATAGGATATAGGGGAAGGGAGGCAGGCGCACACCGACGTCCCGAACGACGATCCCTCACGAACGAACGATCGACTGAAGTTACTTTTTTCTACTTTAAACCTCACCCCACCCCCCTCATCCCCTCCTTTCATAACCCGCGCGTGGAGACGACGAGTTTCGCGCTGGTTCCTTGGATCCCATATTCCCTCCCGTTCATTCCTTTTATTTAATTTCTTTCTTTCGACGACACGAAACGAACACTGAACGAATAACCGATACCTCGAGCTATGGCAGCCACCGCCATGGATCCAGTCGACATTGCTAATATCCTCGCGCAGGAACTGCTTTATCAGCAGGTAATCCTTCATGTTCGTGTTCTCCAGACATTATTCTTGTTTTCTTTACTAATTAAGCCGAGGCCTTGCGTTTCGTCCGTGGTTACATCACGCAAAGTGTCTTTTGGTTTGTCGTTGAAAGTACAGAATAACCACGGAACGGTGGAGAGTATAGAGATTTATAGTAGTTGGAGGCTAAGAAACGGAAAAATGAAAATGGAGGCTGGGCTACCCGCGTGTGGATCCTTCGTTTCTGTTTACCGTCAAACAAACGGTCCTGTCATTAGGCAAGAGTTGAAACAGCTGCGCGATTTATTTGGAAAAGGGATAGGCTACTCGATTTACGCGGTATTTTCTAGTTTGTACCAACAAATAGATCCAGGCGTTAAGTGGTCGAATATGCTGTGCCACATGGCCCGGCGAGAACCCGTGCACGAAATCCTGAAACTCTAAAGTCGGATGATTAATGGCGACGGTGTCTCGAAGCCGAACGATAAAGTGTAGAAACATTTGAAACAATAAAGGAAGACGAATCGTCGGAACCGGTTGAAATTTGGGGTCTCGAGATGCGACGACTACGTCGTAAAACGAAAAAATTTCGACGATTCACGAAAAAATTGCAGCGTTCGCGCGCGCGCGTGTGAAAGTGGTCGGTTTAAATTTAGAAAGTCGCTTAGAGCACCGTCGGACACACCGCTTCTATATGCGAGTTACTCGAAGGCTGACGTGTTCGCTTTATTGTTGACGGATCGTCGACACGAGAGATAACCCCCTCGTTCAATTACATTGCGCCTCCGTACAAAGTAGCCTTCTGTACGAAGAAAACAGTATAAAGGACCTCGAGGAGGATCGAAAGCTATCGTCTAAAATAAACAGGCCACTTGGCAAGCCTTCGACAAGCGGTGTTTCATTCAGTGGGACCGTTTGTCGAACGTGTGCGAATTAACGTCCGGTTCCAACGCTCGGCTGGATCCTACCCTTTCACGCTTGATCGCTAAACAATCGAACGTGTCTGGAATCCCATTTAATTTGTGCAATACGGTTCACGTTTTCTTTTAATTATTTGTGAATCAGATCGTGTACCGTATAATTTTCTACAAAGAACCACCGTATAAATAAAAAAAAGAAAAAGCAGAAACGCACCTTCCTCGTGGTTCATTCGAGGCACACCGCCGAATCTCCTAGCGTCATCGAGGGGCAAAGTGAAGAAAAAAACGACATGGCGGACGACGGCGGTGGGTTTATACGCCGAATGAACTTGAAAGAGAAAGTCTATTCGCCGCTTGGGAACTCGCGTTATTGAGCCCTGTTAACATATGCGGGAGCATTATTGCGACGCGGGACGAGCAAGAATTGTGCAATATTGTGCAATCACCGTTGGAAGTTACACCCGCTTCGGGTGAAACAAACAGATCGTAAATGAACTACGCGGTGCGTAGCGGACCCATTGGTCGAGGATAATTTTAAATTCGGCTGAAACTACACCGGAGGAGCACCTTACGAGGACGTTCTCGCGAAACGAAAAAAAAAGCAACGTAAGAGCGTTCGGACATTAAAGGTTGTGACGTGTGTACCAGGCTTAAGAAGCAACGTACACAAGTGAAGGACGAGGTGGTCAACACACCTTATCAACAAAATCAATCGGGATGCATACAGCAGCAATTGTTACTACGAAAAATCATATTTACAATGCCATTTCCGTAAAATTAACGTGAATAAACGCTGCATAAAATAAATTCTTCACACTCTTGGAAATCTCCGCAACATAATGAAGCAACAATCCAAAAAGAAACACTTTATAGGAAATGCTACGAATGAAGATCGAGAACGAGGTGATAAAAAGTTTCCAAGATATATAACCCAAAGATAATCTACAAAATAATTTGTTAAAAAAGTGTATGCGCGGATATTTTCACTCACCGCAACGAACACGTGCCCCAAGCAAGCCTCCTGTTTCTCAGAGAAACGGAGTACGAAATATTCCACGACACCCTCGAAGATCGGCCATGAACGCATATACGAGAGTCGCCCTACGTCCGATTGGGCGTCCGATTACAATTATTTTATCATGGCGAGCGTTTCCGAGGCGAGCCTCCTCTCTACCGAGAATCTATTTTTCGCGGGTATAGGGTTACGCGCACGTGCGGTCGATGGAGGTCCCGGTACTCCCCCTCCCCCTCCCCCGTGTGAGGTTCGATTCGCTCGTATCTCTTTTAATCATTTTGTTTTTCATCCTCCCTCCTTCCGTGGACTTTTCTCCGTCGGCAACGGGGAAACTCACGATTGGTCGGTGTCTGGCGGGCGGTTTCGCAACGATTTTCTGGTCGCCGCCGATATCGCCCTTTGTCCGTCGCGCGCTAAACGCGGGGCCAGGGCAGATTAAAACGGCGGACGCCGTTTTATTTATAGACGCGGCCGTGTGTGTGTGTGCGCGCACGCTCCTCAGAGGACACGTGTTCTCCCTGCGAGTGTAAGCGCGCGCGCGCGCTCGCCTCTTGCACGGCCGTTTGGTGTCGCGTGTACAAGGAGTGGGGGTGAGGCGAGGAGGGTGGACTTGCAATCGCGAAACTGAGGATGTGCGTGCATGCCAACGTCGCGGCGGGGACTTTGAAGGAAAAGAGCGCGGTGGTTTATGAACTGGGGATGTTCGATTCACTTCAGAGAATCGATTCGAGGATCGAATAATCGATACAAAAATCGTAAAGAAAGATTTATTCCCTATTAAAACGGGAAGGAGTTAAATAGGATTTAGAAATGAAGTTAGTATATATTTGAAGGTTTGAAATCAGTTGTTTTCATAAATACAGTTAATGACTATAAATTAATTAATAATTTGTTCAAGCATACGAAATTTACCTTTTTCCCTTTTTCTAACAAGTATTAAATTCATTGCTGAGGTGTTAGAAGCTTGAAAATTTGGAAATCAATGCGGTATTGTAATATTTTTTATGTGAGAAAATTAGGAAATGGAAGAAAAAAATGGCAAAATCTTATGGAATTTTTAATATTACACTAACAGGTTAGCGTAATATTTAAGTCTAATTTAAAACGGAAATGTTTATAATATTGACAACTTCCTCTGCTTTTTAATCAGACAGTAAATCCTCAGTGAATGTTCGAAGGCTCCTCTGCACTGAACATGAATTATTTCATAAATTAATGGCCATATGTGACAAACAAATATCATTGGCTTCAGTATTTCAAGCTCTGTCACTGTGATAAACCTCATTAAAAAGGCAGTATTACACCTAGGATCTACTGTAGCGTCAATCGCGCGTCTGACTATTACTTACTACTTCTACTTACGAGCAAGACAGTGGCACGGTGTTGTTGTTTCTAGAAATCTTAACATCTAACTACTACCTTCGATAATTTTGGAAAAGTAATTATACCATAACCACTGTTAATATCTATAAACAGCACCATAAATAACAATAAGCAGTGATTATCAGGCACACCTCTGCATCTCTGTGTTCTTCATCGGCTCCAATGTCGCGGGGATTAAAACAAATCACTATTTCCTCCCCTCTCTGTCTCCCCTTTCTTTATTTCCTTCGTTATCTCTCTGTACACTTCCAAATGACCTCATCGCCGCTTGATTGATTTCGAAAGATTCCTAGAACCTCGACGATAATTGAAATATCATTCTCTGCGGTCGAATCGCGCGTCGACGATCTAAAACCGTTGATCGATCAACGTATTCTCGTGGTCCCCGTCCACTTCCAAGCGAGAGAACAACCGCCGCAGAATTTCCCCTGGTTCTCCGCGAAACTGAAAAAAAAACTCGTGATTTATTAACCGGCCTCCGGCGCGACTTCGAAAAATTACACCGTACCCCGGCATTATGGAACGCGCACCGTGCATACCGCGCGCATCCTGATAAGATTAATGATACTGCGTGCCAGAGATCCGAGAAATGAGACGTGCGTGTATGGCTACTTGTACGGACCGCTTGCGTGCGACTTTTTTTGGCCACCAATGGGGTCATAGTATGTACCACTGACTGTGGTTATGGTCTGCATAGTACTCAGGCTGGTATCCATCGAGTAACGTACAGAGAGTGGTCTGTTTCTGGCTCTTAGTGTAATTACTAAATTACACTACTTATTACTAGTAACTAAATTATAGAATTAAAAGATTTCATGTAAGTCTTTCTTTTAAAAAATAACCCCTTTTGGAGTAGGGATGTTCGATTCCGATTCGATACTTCAGAAGATCGATTCTCTTGATTAACACGTCGCTGTTATGTATAGCATGTATAATACTGGCCAAAAGTATGGAACTAGAGTTCATGATTGATGGAGGAATAACTCATTATTCTTTTGCGATAAAATAAAAGTTACGGAATACATATACAAATCACTTCCCATCAGTTTTAATACGTTACCTTCATCAACTCTTTGTAGAATAATATTGACCTTTTTCTTTAATTGCCAGACCTGGTCCTATACTTTTTGCTGTTACTGTATGGGTTATACATGCTAGTGATGTGTTACTTAAAAAATCGATCTTCTGAAGAATCGAATAGGAATCGAACATTCCTATTTTGGTTCATTGGTCCGTTACTTATTGAGAATGAGTAGAAACGGTAACGTAATGATCAGACATATTAACCCTTCACGATCCTCTGGGTCTTTTTATGGCACGAACGAAATTTTGCGTTCAAATATCTCCGAAATGAAGGGACCATTAGTAAAACAAAATCTTTTACACCTTGGAGCACAGTTACCGGGTCAATTTGGACCCGAGTGTTTAAAAGCCGTATAAATATCCAGACACAAATGTCTCTACGAATATTAAAAGCGTTCGTACTTCGAGGGTTAACATTCAACTTTAAAAATTATTGAATTTTTTCAGATTTTTTGAAAGTTTATAAGATACAAAAAAAATAGGTATGGACTTAAAAGACCCAGCGGGATGACGAAAGCAGTAAGAATAACGGAGGCCACGGAGGGTTAAAAGTGTTGTATTCAGTCTCACGTGGGGAACAGTGAATATTCAAATTCGATTTCTCTGCGAAGCAGCGTAAAACTTTGACTGATTAGTTTTTACTTTTTCACGAAGAATCACACCCCTTCGTCGACTATTCTTTTAACGCCCATATCCTTATATCGTTATTTAATAATTATGAGACTGATTCATATATTCTATCTTCCCATTTTGAAGTCGAAAATATCGATATTAGCCAAATCTATTTTTCTCACTTTTTATTGATTTTTAGAGGGAATACTTGAATTTCTCAACTGAAAACGTAAAGATATACTTTACATCGGTGAAACTACATATCTTTACTGACACAAATGAGATATTAACCGGTGATAAAATTTGACGCATTTTTAAAATGAGCGTTGCACCAGTGCAACACCGGGCGTTAAAACGTTAACGAGTAGATTTCCTTGTAACCAGGGTAGATAAGTTTCTATCAGTCGTTTAGAACTTTCTGCTTCTGAGAAGATTCTTTAATTGTCGAATCAAAGCGTTGACGGATCGATCGTCCACGCGAGAACGAGCGGAAGTTGCGGTTTCCAACGATCTCTCTCTCTGTGAGGCATTGTTATGCAAAATTCCGGTAGCTACGCGTAAAATGAGCTGTCTGTCGTCTCTCCGTCGAAAGTCGTGACGCATTCGTCGGGCCGCCGAGGCATTGACTTGTCAGAGCCTCTGCACAGGCACGTCCCGACAAAAATGTTTCTCGAGTTCGCACACTGGCCGGGTTGCTTTGTATCAGCGAGCTAGTGTCCCCTCGGTCGTCGATTCGCGCCCCGTAAGGTGAACGGCCCCTGATGGTCAACGAATCTCTCTCGTATAATAATCGTGGCCTAGTGAGTTTCTGAAAGATAAAAAGCTACAAACAGCGCCGACACTTCCACCTCGTCAGTCTTGATTCGCCTACGTGACATCAATATTCTTGCCAATTCGAAACGTCTTTTTCTGCCATTTTATTAGCTCCGACGATCCTCGATCGTACACACGACGTGATAAATACCATCGATACACCACCTGTTCGCCGTTTACCTGATACTCAATTGAACGGCATCTGTCTAATTATTTTTTTTTTGCTTGATTTGCGTGTTACCCGATTTATGATTTTCACCCGAAGTTTTCATTTTTGAACATTTCACAAAAGTTTTGGTAATTAAATGAAAGAGTCGATAACTTCACTGGAAGATGTAGGGTGAGCAGAAACGAGACAAGTTAACTTTGTCGTTCTCGGACGACAGGTCCAGTTATAGAGTTACAGACAAACATTAAATACCATAAATATTTGGCATCGTGGCGTGATTTTATTTTATCGATGGAGAATTGCAACTTTCGACGCAAAAAAAAAACAGTAAAAAGTTATAGAAATTAATGAGGAACACATTTTGAGTTTCTAAAGTATTTCTAAAGTACCGCATAAATATAAGAGCAAATGTAGGAATTTCGTTCGCTTACGTATTTTATTGGGCCCAAAATAAAGTAGAACTTGTGTTGCATCTGATGAAAGTGTTTTGTATTTTGTTGTGTATCACAGAGTCTTGTAGGCTATAAAACTATAAACGGCCATTTACGATTTTATTCGTCCAATAATTAGTACAGCAATGTCTCGATGAGTGCGACGTACTCGGGTCTACTTCGGAGCACTGATGGCAAGACGAAACAGTTTTGATCGGTTCCACAGGGGGACTCCCCCAGTGGTGGGAATGACGCCATTGCTCGTGTCGCATTCATCGAGGAATCACTGTACTCGATGCGACTCAAACCACCCAAAACCACCGTTGACTCGCCTAATTTCCACAATCGGTGCTCTTTACCTTCATCGAGGTGAAGCATAAAGTAGAACACTCCGAAACGCGATTATTGACGTGACACAGGAACAAGCATACGATCGCCTTTCGAAATTTCTCGCGGCTGATTAAGACGAAGCCCAGTGATCGTGATTTCGATAATCTTCCAGCGCAAACAGAGCGACATCGACTCTCGATCCCGTAGATAAACAAAATCCGTTTCTTTTTTTTTTTTCTCTCTTTTTCCTGAAAGGGTAACCGTCGTCCCGGTTAGGGCCACACCTTTGTCGCCTCGACGAACTTTTTTCGGAGCATAGGAAGCAAATACGAACCGACGATAGGCTGTTCCCCGTGGCAAACATCCGCCCCCTCTCCGACCGCCCCCTAGGTTTATCAGGGAACAGCGAGGGAGGGGGAGCGGCGGCTTCAATAACCAGCGTAATAACGAAATCGCTTTCTCGGTATCGTCGGCGTCGTAAATTTCGGATCGTGCCAAACCAAGAGACACCTTGTGCCCGCAAAAGACGACTTCCAAGCGCGTATTACCTGATTTATACGTGCGCATCAACCGAGGCTGCAATAAATTGCGGTTAACTCGACCCGAAGGTCGGGATGACGGATTAACCCACCCCCTTTAAGGCGGGCATTTCTGCGCGCGAAAAGTTTTGACTCTTTGACAGATGGAGAGAGATATTAAAGGGATATTCCCACTCGGAGTAGTCTCCAGACGAAGGAACTTGTAGTTTTTCGTACATGTTTGTTCACATTTCAAGAAAGCACAGTAAAATGTTTGTGCAATTATCTTTTATATTAACAAAGTTATTACATGTTTTTTGCGCGTGTACCTTGAAGGCTTAACCCTTTGCACTCCGAGTAATTTTTAATATGACCTACCAGCAACTCTGAGTCATTTTTACTATGAGCAACCAGCTACTCCAGGACTATTTAATTTTAACACACAATTATACATGCAATGTAACAGTAGAGGCCCCCATGAAAAAGTGGAGAATATTTTAATTTTTAAATGTATAAGAATACAAAGTTGCTTCTACATAGATTTCGCCGCTGTCGCCGACATCGGAGTGCAAAGGGTTAAAGATTAACAAACGTTAAACCAGTAGGTACTTCTGTCAGCGCAAGAAGCATTAACACGTTGAACGCCACAGTTTTTGCTCTTGGTACAGATAAGATTTGTTAATCAACGTGTTGACAAATACTAGAACGAAAGCAATTCTATTGTTACATTACAGAGGGTGGTTTTGTGTCTCCTTAATATCCATAGAATGTGTTCATAGACTTGCAGTCTACGAGGTGGATGACACGTTATTTTGAAAGTCGTAGAATTTGTCAGGACCACCGACACCGGAATTCCAGAAACCGGTGTCACGCGGTAATGATTCGGTAACGCCTAAGTTTATCACCACGGGGGCATTCCTCGACTTGTTGCGCTCTGCGGCGTGCAAGATCGGCTGGGTGGGCCGCCGAACTTTGTGGGTGGGTGATTACTCCTCGTCCCGTTCAAGTCGCCGCTCGCTCTGTGGTGTCCGCTAAGTAATTTTAGCGATGACACCCGGGCCAGATGCGGGGTGCCGCCGATTATACACCGTAATTCCGCGTTAAAAATATCCTGGCGATAAATTTTCGCCCCAAATGTGGGGAACGGACCATCTGGGGGTCACACCAAAGATTCCATTTGCACAGAGTCAGCAGCAGCGTTCAAAGGTTACAAATAACGCCGGAGAGTTAACGCACGAAAACCATAAAGAAGAATATTTATGTTCATGGAGTAGTAAAACATGGTTTCTTTTTTTTTTTTTTTATCTATTTTCAATTCTGAATTTTGCTCTTGGTTCTCTTGCTCCCGCTGGAGGAGGATCGAAGTCGATCATCTTGATGCATAGGAAGGCTGACAAAGTAGCAATATGGATGAAACCTCTGTTAGGTTAGCTCCACTTTATGGTTCTCGAACAGTTAATTACACAGTGAACTTTTGAAATCGTTATACAACTGTATTTAATAAATAGGAATATATTAGTCGTTGAGCATAAGATAAAATATAATTTTGATTTTACTAAGAGCGTACGAACTATCCTTCTATGTAGTTATGTTTCACTATTCCAAAGCCATAGAATATTTTCACGATCGGTAGAGACTCGCAAAGAAGAGATAAGCTACTGTCCCAGGAAAGTAGAAACGTTGGAATTTCTCTTTATTCTCCTATTTACAATATGTTTACATAGACATTCGACAAATTAGATTTGCGTGTTGGTAATTATTAGACAGCGGGAGTTTATGCATTTATAATATCTCCTAACTTGCAAAATGCAATAAGGTAAAGGTTTTGCTAAATCTTCATTCAGGCCCACAAAATGACCAAAACTGTATGAAGTCCATTCTTTCTATAAAAACGCTATTTTACATGTTCCCAGTGCCAACCCTTACGGTAAAAATTATTTCATTCTAAGTCGTTCAATTTGTAATATAATGTAAAAAAGATATTACGTCCATATCTTGTTCCGAACCAATCAATCTAAAATCCATCACACAGGGGACTTAATGCACTGTTCACCATTTCTACATATCGAAACTACTCTGTACTCTGTTCAATAGTTCGAAGGCAGCAATTATTTCTCGTTGAATTCTTATTAAACGGTTCCCAAGTTACAAGGTGTTTCCACCCTTCATTTGCTCCCCTCCGAGCTTCGAAAATTTTCCGTGCAATGCCAGCGCGCACAGTCATCAAACACGTTGTTCAAGGATATCCCACGAGGAATCCACAGAACAACAACGTTCGATCACCAAGAGATCGAGGCTCGGGTCTCCACGGCGACGTCTTCGCGGATCGACCTTCGCTAACGATCCCGTACACGGATCGTAATTTTAGAAATGATAGCGCAAGCGACAGGCTTGTACGAGACGAGGTTTGCCCGCACGAGCGCATGTGTCTGTCCCCCTCTGTGCGTGTCCTCTCCTCTCCTTATGAGCGCGAAGGACACGCGCGCGCGGCATGTCTCTCCTTCCTGCGTCCTTTTGTGCTTTCTGGGAAACGTCGAGCGCCGGCTGTGGTAATACGTCGCGCCGATTGGCCGTCGTGATAATGGTGAACGCGCGCGAGGCTGTCGCTACGTGACCTGCGATTCGAGCCGAGTCATTAATATCATTGTAAGCTGGACGTGCCGTGCACTTTCGTTCGCCGGTGAAATCCGTCCGATGACTGACAATCGATTTTCTATCGCGGTGCTGCGTGACATCGGACACGATTGGCCGCGATTGAAAAACTTTTCGAGGCGCAGAAACGCACGTGCACCTGACAGACTTATGATGGTACGTTTCTTTGGCAGTTTAAAAAAAAAATTGTAGGATGAACCGTTGCTTGGGGTCGGATTAAAACGGTGTGACGCGTCGATTCACCTTTATACAGTAAATACTTGATAAGTGTTCGAAGGCTCCTCGGCACTGAATATTAACCTTTTGCACTCGACTGTCGCCTCTGAAGCGACAAAATGTATGGAAAATTAGAAATTCCGAGTGGAAAGGGTTAAATATTTTATTAATTAATGGCCACATGCGGCTGAAATAAATACCATTGATTTTAGAATTCCAAGCTCTATCATTGTGGTAAACCGCGTTAAAAAGTCAGCGTTACACCTGGGAAGTTACACAATAGGGATCCTCCAATAGCTTTGAGTGGTGTGTATAGTGCCGTTTAGATCCTATATCGGCCATTTGGCAGAACTACGTTGCTAACAAATGAATTGTGTGGGTCTCATTGAGAGACTTGTAGAGATAGGTACTATATGTATAATGTCTCTCATTTATTTGCATTAGGATCATATCTCTCAAATATTTAGGGAACTGTTAGCCTATAACTTGTTCTACACATGAAATCACTGAATACAGATTGGACTAATTTCAATACACAATAATGAACATCAATCTCATTATCAGTTATCACAAATAATGGACGGCTCATTTCAAGTACTTGCCAAGTACTTGGTATCGATCAGCTGTCCTCGAACCTGTAAAAAGAGTATGTACAAGGTTCAAAAGTCTACTTATAAGTAGTTCATGTTCGATCAATCGTCCTCGAGTAATATTTAAACCTCATTCAAGATTCAAATTCACGCTCGAGGGACAAAAAGAATCGAGGTACACTGAATAAATAGTTCAAATATACTCTTATCAGGGTTTCCAAACGTTCGCCTATAGTTCAGGAGTCGATACTGCTTCCATCATGCATGGTCACCTTTCCAATCACACTTTGCTCGATTCTACTTTGCGAACACAATGTTCAACTTCCGCGACAATAGTGTATTCAGATACCAAATCTCCCAAACGGCACTCGACTTCTATTTTCGGGCGTCGTAGCAACCATGATTGGAACGTGCAAACGGAATTCGTAGATCATCGATTACTGGGAAAGGGTATAAATCGTTAGGAACGTCGCGATAATTCGTCGTAATTTTAGCGATGATGATGTCCGACGATAATGATGCGCATACCTTGAAACGTGATTCCCCCCCTCCCTCGGACGATCTATCTGGCTCGGGCGATAGCTTATCGGCTGTTGGATCACGGATATTTTTATCGAAACATCTCGTCGGATTAAGCCTCCCGCGATATCGGCAAGGAGGAAACGATAACGCTTGCCTGATCGTGTACATGCCTTTCCATCTTTGTTTATTTCTTATTTTTTTTTTTTTCTTCATCTTGCGATCGATCATTGCGCAACGCACGGCGCCCCCTTTTGCCTTGGAACGAGAGCGTTCATTGGAATCGATTCGAACAGCGTTGCTCAACCGACTCGTCGATAATACGACGAACTTCTTCTATCCGGCTCTAACATAAAGAAAAACGGTCGCCTAATGCGCAAGTGGACTTTCGAAGGCAATCGCGTACCGCGGCGCAGCTGCCAGCGAAAAACCATTTGTTTCCCAACCGTTTCTTGATCTCGCGTCGCTTGCACCTGGCCAACCCGAGTGTTTACGCTAGTGCACGATTCGCCGAGCTGCGTGCACACCACCATACCACCCCGTTCTTTGTACTCTGTGGGCACCGGCTCCAACCCGAGTGTTTACGCTAGTGCACGATTCGCCGAGCTGCGTGCACACCACCATACCACCCCATATTATATGTACATTCTTTGTACTCTGTGGGCACCGGATGCGATAGATAGTATTATTGGACTATTAACGGGGACGATGAGCACTTTTCGAGGTTTGATTTCTCACGCCAAGTATCATTTGTATCCCTAGAATCGTTGATTCCGTTGAGATTTCTATTTTTGACATTGCCTCGAAGTGTTTTTTCTTTATACGATATCGTATTCCGATCGGTAAGAATTTTGTTGCAGTTCATGATTCTCTATGGGGAGAATAACCTTCGTAGGTCACAAGACTTCTACCTTAAGGTATGGCCCATTTGGGCCCACTATATCAGAATCTTTATTTCCAATATAGGGGATGGAGGGGCAACATGGAATTAGATATTATATATTATATTCCTAGTAGATTGAAAGCATACATAGCTCGTTAACTTTCACGAGACTTGTACCCTCACGAGCAAACCCGGCTTCCGCTAGGGGAAAAGTGGCGTTAGGGAAGAGCCTATCACTTGATCTCGGAAGTTACTGAAATTTATGGTAAATTAACATTCGGTTTAACATTTATTTTATTGCTTGAAATACATTTACCAAGCGGTACGAAGCCATTATCCCTACGCTACTTGTTGCCCTAGCGGAAACTGAGTTTTTTCGTCATTGATTACGGTTACCCCTGCAATTATTGTGGTGGTGAGATATGGTACCCCGCAATATTTTCATCGTTAAAGCTTTTATGTATACCTGTACCGATAAAACAAGCCGATTGAAATACTAAAAAGTGGAGTCAAAGAACGTGTGTAGTGAAATAGAAACCACACTCTACTAACCCATTTGTATCATTAGCGTATATATACGTACAACTTTCCTATATAGTCACTATCACGGGAATGTATTGTATATACGCATGTACCAAATATTACGTCTTTTTATACTTTGAGATATTTGTAGTTCATTTAATAAAAAAAAATTTCATGTTCGAGGCCTATTTTTCATTTGTTTTCTTTCCAAATGATGCAAATGGGTTAACCAATACAACTAGCAATACCGCCACGGTATATCCCCAGCCAGTATGGATGTTGACCTCCGACAGTTATCCAATTGTAAAGTCTGAAAAAAAATGATAGGATATCCCAATTAACATAAATCTGTTGTTGGTTGTTGCAGTTGGTATCCTTGGACGGATTACACAGCGGAGTGCCGACCAGAACGACGCCGACGCTGACGCCGACGACGCTCCGCAGTATCGAGCAGACGTTCTTGGAGCTGACCAGCGAGTCAGCGTCGCACAGTCGCGAGGCCGGGTTCGTGCCGCCCCTGGTCGAGCCGTCGCAACCGACGCCGGCACAAACGCAAAACACGACGGCGCATCACATAATCGCCAACACCGCCACGAGTGCCGCCCCCGTGGCACAGAGCACCACCACCCTCGTGGAGGGCCCTCATAATCAGACGGAACCGCAACAACAGCAGCAAACGGCGAGGCGCAACATGGGCGGCAGAAGGCCCACCAGAACGATCGGGATGAGCCCGGAGGAGGAGGAACGACGGCAGATCCGCCGGGAGAGGAATAAGATGGCAGCAGCACGATGCCGCAAGCGACGAATGGATCACACCAATGCCCTGCTAGAAGTGAGTTTACGTTGTTTTTCTGTGTGTTAGAGTAGATTGACCCAGTGACGGATCCAGGAGACTTTCTTATAGGGGGGTGGGGGGTGGATATTTAAAAGTACATAGGTACATTTTTTTAAATCATCTTTTATATGTGTAAGTAACAATATTGTTATATTCTGTTCTTCTTGGGGGGATCGCATCTATCGCCCCTCTCTGGATCCGCCATTGGATTGACCCTGGTCCGATCAAAGACACATGGGGGGACTACCCTCATCTGACCGATGTCGTTTGGAATTACTTTATGACCAAATGAAAGTAGAGTGTATACCCTCGTTAAGTAAGTCAACTGAAGTAACCAATCACGTTCATCGGAAAGAGGAGTCTAAACGATAAGAGACATTCAGTGGCTATTGCTAAAAGTTTGAATTAGAACCAGGGGAAAATATATATCGTCGTATTTCCTATCAAGCTTTTCCTTCTTTCTTCCACTTAAACTTGGGGTAACTAATACACGTTCATTGATTCCAGGAGACTGAGGGTTTGGAACAGAAGAAACAGTGCTTGCAAGAGGAGATCCACCAGCTGCAACAGGCGAAAGACGAGCTAGAGTTCATCTTGCAAGCCCACAGAGCCGTTTGTCGGATTCGTTCCGCGTCCCCGCCGGATGTGAAGCCGGTGATAAAACCGTCGGCGGGCCTTCCAGCCGAGGATCAATTCGCCGAGAACGATAACAGCCTGACGAAACAGGAGACAGCAGCAGCGAACGCGAACTTGAGACCGAACCGACCGAACTCGTTGCCGGTCGGGTTCGACAACAACAACCGACCGAATTCCTTGCCTATCTTCAACGAGCCGAAAGAGAGACCCGACACGTTGCCGTTCAAAACGGTCGAGACACCGGCGTTCATGAAACCGTCGCTGGACGTGGCCGGTATGCCGATCACCACGCCGACCAGCGGTATACCGTTCAATTTCGAATCCCTGATGGAAGGTGGCACCGGTCTGACGCCAGTCTCCACGCCAATGATACCGTCCTGCTCGACGCAGCAGAGGAACAACCTGTCCGCGGTTGATCTGAGCTCACCGGACGCAAATCCACCGAAGCTCGTGAGCTTGTGACGCCAGGCAGACCTCGAGTACGGATCGAACGAGGACGATCCGGAATGAATGGGGTCGTGTTTCACTTGCTACAAATATTACTTTTTTTTGCGGACGAATCGTAGAATGTACAGGAGGAGGGAGGAGGAACCATGACGCGAAAGGAAGCTTGACGAAGTTCTTTTCTACATCACCAGAGAGAGAAAGAGACAGTTGCCATACCGTCGTCGACCACTGAGAAGAATATAAATTGATCTTTGTCGGGCAGTATTAAAACGAGGAGAAAGAGGAGGAGGATACCTCGCTCCGCATCCTTTTGCAACGAATAATCTGTCTTTTCTCCAATTATTCCGCGTTCCCCCGTTAGACCGAGCGCCGATCCACGTATTCTCCGTTGGACACCGGGAAACGCCGCGAGTGCCCGGATGCATTTCTCCGACAATTGGAAACGTGTTTCACAATACACACACGCGAGACACTTCGTCGACAGTGAAGCTTTTTGACTCGTTTGTAAAAGCGGAAACGAACAAGTACGATGCAATAAAAGTGATGTCGTTGCACTCTGTTCTATTTTATTGTATATTCGACGGACATGTTTTTGTAACGATCACTCAGTACCCGGACGGGTTACCATTGTCACGAGATTTTGTGGTAAACGTTCGCGTTCGATCCGTGTTTTCATGAAAATTCAGTATTGTACGCCTGTAAAACGTGTGAACCCGTCGAGGCAAGCTCTCTGGTTTGTGCTTTACTACGACCACAACAGCGGAGGAGGAAACCTTTCTGATTCGTTTTTGAGGCTGAAAAAGAGGGGGAGTTCTCTTGTGTCTGCGTATTAGGCGGCGTGAATCAGTAGCCGGAAAATACATTCGAGGAGCGAAGTATTTTTTCTTTTACAGCTTGAGGGGGTAATGCTAGTGTCAAATATGTAAAAAAAAAAAACCGCCGATTGGTATGAAAAGAAAAAAAATTTCAACCAGATTATCGAATTACAGTATCTGAGAATGTAATGAAATTTACGTAACTAGGTTTACTAAAATAAGTTAAACTAAATTTATATAAATTATAGATACAAAACTGCATACCGATATCTCCAGTAGTTTTTCCGCAACGAAATTCCGAAGCTTTCGGTTTTTCTTACCCCCTCTGGCAAATAGTCGCGGACGATAACGGTTATCAGCGCGCGCAAGTGATATGTATTTGTATTTAAACTCGTAACGTTTCACGCAAACAAATTAGGATGTAACGACGAGCATATAATAAGATTGTCATTTTATTCGTTTTTTTCTGGTTCTTTTTCTTTTTTAAGAAATCGAGTTAGGTGAACACTTTTTTATACTACTACGATAATTAACTGATTCTTTCCGAACCTTATGCCTGAAATTCGTTAGAATTCGTCGAATAATCATGTTTTCAAAACCTTACGTAGAATAAGAATTGTCGTCTTTGAATTGCGCCTGATTATCTTAATCGTGAAACGTCGCACAATTCAAAGGTAAACCATTCAAGCGGTTTAGCGGTGACGAGACACACACATACACATACACACATACACACACACATAGACACAGGGTACTCCTAAATTATTTGTCGTTATTAACTAGTGAAGTTTGCTCACCTAATTTAGAAAGACCCTGTGCGTTATATATACGTTTCACCGAAGACGAATCCTATCCAGCGTTCGTTCTGCCTTTTTCGGACTCTCGTCCGAAGCCGTGTCTTATGCAATACTACGAGAAGATTTCTGTGCAACTGAACGTGTTTGCAAGGTCTCATCCCATTTTTTTAACATTTATTCCCTCCATACATATAATATATACGCATACATATATTTTACGATGTATGACAATTTTTGCATGATCTTAAGCAATATTAATATATTTATACGCAACCGTCGGTTGCGAGGCTGGTCGACGTGTTTTCGACGCGGAACTAGTTTTTATTTTCTCAATTCCGATTCAGCTGGTCGCCGCGGGGTATGCTCCGATGTCTCGGCCAGGCCCGCAATCGACGCTCGCACAACCGACGATCGTATAAGAAAAATAAAATTATAACGCACCACTGATAATGCTGCAATATATTTTCATTAGTTTGAACGAATAAAATGAAACTGAACATGTAAACTCTTCAGGGGGGGACAATTACGACGTGCTTCGGTCGTATGAATCGTGTTACTCCCGGCTTAGGTGTATTGTGTACGGTTGCCTTCGTGGGAACGGTGCCCCATGTGGAGCAGCGTTCAGTGATACGTGCAAATAATTTTTACGTTAGAACAAGACGAATTTACATCTTTGTAAAGTTGAAACTGCTGATTTCTTAATACAAAAGAATTTCGAAAAGGAGAAATGACAATTGAGACGTTTACGAGAACAACACTCTTTCTCTCACCTTTATTATCGTTTAATAATCTCACTTTAACAAAATCCTGTAATCCTCTTAATGGTTTCCGCTTCGTTGCTTGGATCGATATGTCGATAATGACCGAACTCCAACGTGAATGATGCATGTCCCGATGAAATTCTCCTCAGTATCGTTGAGTATCCCAATAGTTCCGCCAATGGAACCAAACACCTGACCACCTGTTTACATAAATATCCATTTAAGTGATATTCAGCGAACCGTCGAATGCGAGTAATTGAGAATAATAATATACAAAAGAAGATGAGGTGTTAGGAAGGTTTAACTACCTTGCTCGAACCACGTGCATCGATATCTTGTATCTCCGCCCGTCTCTTCGAAAGGTCCGACATAACAATGGTTGAATAATCTTCAGACACCACGACCTCCAGCTGCATTATTGGCTCCAGCAACACAACTGTGCCTTTCTGCATTAGCTGAACACGGATAATAAAGGCATATTACAAATTCAGAACCCAAAGAAGCCTTTAGCGTTAAGTAAAAAAGAATTCGCGAAATACAGAAACACCGATGTTCGATCGTCCAAGGCCAACAAGGAGTCACCCTCAATATAGTTTTTAATCGGCAACATCTAATACTTGGGGATTATTCGATAGTATCTTTAATTCTTCTCCGAAATTGATAACTAGATTACAGATACTTATGCATTTACAGCAGAGACCGATCGCGAAGCCACATTAACTAAAAAAACTACATCTAAAGCTACATCTCGATTTCATTTCCGTTCTTGTAGTAAATTAACTACTAGAAAAATGATATTCGTACGAAAATGCGCCAGTCTATGGGCACGGATCAGCCTGTGTTGAAAGAAGAAAATCGATCGATAGCATTCAGTTTCGAATGAACCGATCCTCGTATCGAAGTTCGCCGCGTTTTCCGGCAACGACACGCAGTCGTCAAATAAACAAGCGAACGGAAAGATGTAAATCCTAAAGTGCAGATCCGCGTAAATGTTTCCTAGTTTTCGTCAAATAATTTCGTAGTTTAATGGTGGCCGGGTACATCTCCCTACTATACAGTATCAGCGAGAAGCCGTTAGAGTACTGGAGTAAACAGCACTCGCAGTCTGGTCGTATCCGGAAAATCCTCGATTCGGATTTGCTGGAAAATGTACGTGCATCGGAGGTGAACGTCAAACCGACGTGTTTTCCGTACGAACTGGTTCGAAGCGGTTAGAATTAATTAGAGTCGTAAATGGTTGGCAGGTTATCGAAATACAGGACTTCGAGCAACCGCATGATTATGGAACCTCTATCCTTTGTCCGTCCGATTCGTCGCAGTTTCTGAATATCGAATTACCAATCCTGGTTGTGGTTATAAAGAATCTGAACTTACATTGTCGATTGCAAGTGCAAGTAAGCATGAACGCTGGCTTTTAGTTAGTCAGAAAATCTCTGTAGTGACCAGTGTGGAACACTATTCGAGTAATTTGTTTTTTTGAATAGGGAATCATCGTAACTTATAGACGATATGTTGGACCATAGGAGTAATTTACCATATATCATGACCTATTTAACATTTCGACCATCTTACCTTAACCTACTACCATTTTCGTCTAATTAACCTTGTATATCTACCAGAATCATCTTCAAAGAGGACTTCCGAGTTCACAACTTAAAATGTATCGATAAGAAGACTCTGCTATCGATAGCGCTGTTCACTTTCAAGAGTCTACTGATGATTTCAGTATAGAAATTATGGAACGTTCTTAGGTCCAACATGCGTACTAAGAGTTAACATGGTCCTCGACAATAAATAATCTACTGAAATTAATGAGCGTGTCACTTCGGTCGGATCACAGGTGGTGGACACGCAAAATTGTTTGCATCACTTTCAATTCACTAACGCAGAGTCCGATAAGTACAACGCTAGAGGTGTGATATGTCGCGTGAAGGTGAAACTCGAAACCGGATGGAACAAGCTGGAGCTGAATCTGTCGCAGTTAACCCAGACCGCGTTCAAGAGCATTTACGCTGCCACTCAGAGATTGCAGATATGTGGGAACTGTCGCCTGCGTAGGATCTATTTCATAGACAAGCACTACGAGCAACAAGAAGTTTGCCCCGAGCTCTACCATAGGTTCCTCGACGCTTACATGCTGAAGTGGGGTATACACAGCATCGACAAGTCGACCCAAACCAACGTCAAACGGACTAAAAGCAGAATAAGGGAGAACACTAATCAGAGGAACGGTTTGAAGCACCTTGGCGGCGACAATGCCAACTCAGAAGAGAGTAACAGCACGAAGGGTGCTAAACGCAAAATGATCAATGAGAACTTTCTGCGAAGCTTGCAGATGAAAAACGACATACTGATCAACGACTTCCTCGATAGACAGTCCGGCAAGTTGACACGGGTGGCAGAGTTTAAACAACAAGCCAAACTGAAGTGCTATGCTCTTCCATCGATAGAGAAGCAAGCCAGATACTTCGATCCGAATATGGTCTCACATGATGCTCTGAAGAAAATCGGTGTCCTCAGAACGGTCACCGACTCGTACATACCCACCGAGGACAAGCTAAAAGAAGACTACTCGGTAAGGGCTATACAGGAGAAATGGCAGCATAGATACTTCTTGCGACACGAGGACACGAACAGCAGCAACACATCTGAACAGAATAAAAGAACCATGTTGGACCGAAAACCCAAGTCTATGTCGGTTTTGTCAGAAATGAAAGCTGTTGGCGAAAATGAGAAGATTTTAGACTCGAAAAAGACAGTCGAGACGATCAAACAAGATGACAGTAGCACGATCGCGAAATAAATGTTAAAAATGTTTGTTTGCATATTACGTTTCAATATACCCTTTCGTATGATCTAAGAAACCTGAGTTACCTTTTTGATACTCTGAGCCATAGCAGCAGTAATAATTGTTGTTGTTGTACCAGGTTTACACTCGAACCAATGTAACTTAACACCCATGTTTATAACTGGGTAACTCAGTTTTGGTCCATGAAATTGAACAAATTTCGCACCAGCTTCAAGTGCTTTCAACATTTTTGGACGTATAGCAGAAATATTTTCTGCATATTCACGTGATCTGTCTAGTAGCAATGTTTGACTACCCTGATAATCGGGTATGAGTGATATTGTGACTGTAACAGAATAATTGTTTGTCCCTATTTTGAACTCAGGCGTGAAAGTATCTTTAACAGGATTTTTTATGGTTTCCCTGTAAGAAATTTGCAAAGGTCCTAAGTCAGCATCAATTTTGAATTCCGATCTGATTCTTTCTTTAATGATTTCTATATGCAATTCACCCATACCAGCAAGCACAGTCTGACCACTTTCACTGTCCTGAGTTACTCTCAAACTTGGATCTTCTCTTTCAAGTTGCTGAAGGGCAGACTCTAACGCTCCCTGAAAAGCAAGAGATGGTGCCTCTATGGAACAGAAGAAAACAGGCTCTAATATCCTCGAGGTTGAGGCAAAAAAATTTTCCACGTCTTCTGGACTGATGTTCTCCTGTGATTCCAGCTGCTTCCTGGCTCTGCTAGCTTCTGTTGCGTTTGTTGTTACTAAATCACCAGCCATAGTATTTTTCAATCCTGTAACTGCTACAATGTTACCATGACCAATCTTAGATATCTCTTCATAATCATCTGCACATCACTCTTTCATTTTTCTGCATGCTTCCAGTGTAAATTCTAAAAAAGGTGATAGGTCCTTTCTGTTTATCATGAACGATTTTAAATACTCTGGCAGACAAATGTTGGTTAAAAGAATGATAATATTTCATGTGTTTATTTTGATCAGGTGATGGCAGATACATGAGGATGCTGTCCATTAAAGGTTGTACTCCTACATTTTTGTAAGAACTGCCAACCAGTACAGGAACACCCTTCATACTTACGGTACTTCTGTATAAAGAATCAACTAACAATTGTGACGAAATTGTGTCCAAAGATTCTTGTTCGATGATAATATCTGCTAGTTTATCATCCATACTGGACAGTTTGTCAGTCAAGCTTCTACGCTTTTCTAGTGCCAATTCCCATAAACTTTTGTCCTCTTTTTCAGACAGTTTTAGTTTTGTATATTTAAAACCCATATCCTGTTGCGAAAACATCATTTTTTCTAAAGAGACCACATCCACTATACCTTTCAAAATCCCTTCAGCTTTGATAGGAAATTGTGTGGGCAACACCTCTACGTTTAACTTTGACTCAATAGACCTTAAGTTCATGTCAAGATTTCCATCTAGTCTGTCCATCTTGTTTATATAAATAATCCTAGGTATATTGTATTTGTCGGCTTGTCTACACACTGTTAATGTTTGAGCTTCTACACCAGCAGATCCGTCAAGTATAACGACTGCTCCATCTAACACTCTCAGAGTTTGCTCTACCTCCATGGTAAAGTCAATATGTCCTGGGGTATCTATTAAATTAATACGATGGTTCTTCCATTCAAACGTTACTGCTGCAGAAGTGATGGTTATGCCGCGTTCACGTTCTTGGTCCATGTAATCCGTCACCGTGTTTCCATGATGCACCTCCCCCATAGTCTTAATGAGACCAGAATAGAATAACATTCTTTCTGTGGTAGTTGTTTTGCCTGAAAAATCATTATTAAAACTTACTTTCAGAACAAATATGTCACACAACAATAGGTTACATTGAAAAATATATAAAAATTTAACAAACCAGCGTCGATGTGCGCCAAAATCCCGATATTACGAATCTTCGCGACATCGTGATTCCCATGTTCATCCTTCACAGCTGTAGAACGGCTGTTCGTGTATCGTTTCTGACGCTTACACCAAGTCGTTACTAACCTACGTTTCAACATGACTTCTAATCATGGACCTGATCAGTGATCAGATCCATGCTTCGAATCTAGTTAAAGTTAAAGATAGAGCACGTCAAAACAACAATGATGGTTGCATCTCGCACGTGATGGAATTCTTATTGGTCCATTTTGCGACGACCAGGGGCGTGTCGACTTGAAACGAACCTGAGCACATAACTCGACTTCTCCATTTCCAACATGACGCCTGCCAAACTCACTAGCGGGCAACATCGTGCAGCCGTGCAGCATGCGGGCATATGGCAGTGGTGGGTGAAATGTGTGAATGAGAGCGCGTATATATCATTTTCTTCCCACACAAATATGTCGTGAATCACGACTCGTGATTCGTGATGTGTTCGCAATCTCTCCACAGAAGTCCGACATTTATCGTATGTCCTCAAGAATGAAAATTTTGACGACAAATGTATGAAACTATTTCATATGAAGCATTGAACATCGTACGGAAGATTTACAAGTTACAGAAGAGGGAATTATTTTTATTGTTATAAGTCTGAATAATATTTAAGCCATGTTTTACTGAATTTATGCACATATTGTTACAAATGTATTGTAAACTCGTACATATATAAGTAGTACTTAAGGCAATTGTTGTGAAATTTATTCAAATACTATTGTAAATTGTGTACTTTCATTAGATTTTTCCAATAAAAAACAGTTAAGTGGTACGTATGTGTTGTTTATTAAGCCTATCACTACACTATCTCATATTTTCCCCTAAATGTCTCATAAATTCCCAAATTTTTCCGGCACTTTTCTGAGTCTAAGATGGCGGAAAAACGGCGGCGTCACAGAACCCCCGGAGGAGGCCCAGAGACCACGTGTGGTGAGATCATGGGGTCATAGAACCCCCGGAGGAGGCGCCTGATACCCCGTATGGAGAGCACGTGGGGTCATAGAGCCCCTGTAGAGGGCGTCAGAGACCCGTGTAGTGCAACGTGGGGTCACAGAGCCCCCGGAAGAGACGCCAGAGCCCACGCGTGGTGAAAAGTGGGGTCATAGAGCCCCCCGCGTGGTGAGAGCGTGGGGTCACAGTACCCCCACAGATGGCGCCAGAGACCCTGCGTGGTGAGAATGTGGGGTCATAGAACCCCCGCAGAGGGCGCCGGAGACCCCGTGTGGTGCAACGTGGGGCCACAGAACCCCCGCAGGGGGCACCAGAGACCCCGTGGGATGGAACGTGGGATCATAGAACCCCCGGAGCATGCACAAAAGTTTGGAAACGTGATCCTTTATCGTTGTTGCTCGTACAATTCTCGAGCTTGGTCTAATGTTGCTCGTGCAACTGTCGAAATCTGACTGACACTTAAAATCATGTTGAATACGTTTTTCTGTTTAAAGATCAAGCACTTACGATCGCAGTGAGCAAATTCACTCAAGATAAAAAAATTGCAATCACGGCCGTGAATGAAGTTGAATCACGACCGTGATCGTGATTCGGCGATCGCTGTGATAAATCACCGTTAGTGATTTTGCACGCCATCTCTAGTTATAACTTCAGAATACGCCGAATTATATTTAGTGACTTTTTTACAGAACATTACATATATCTAGTTTTAATGGTAGTTTCATCGTAATATGTATTAAATTTCTTCCACTTCCTCCTTGTTGATAGATCCCCAAGAGGTCCTGGTAATAGTCCTAAAAGAAAGACATAACAGATATATTTGTAATATTAATTGATCATTACTGCACCGAAATTATATACATGATAATTAACACATGAATATAAATTATATTGTAAAATAATAAATCCAACATAATATGACCAACTTCATATTTCATTTACATTTCATTCCAGTTTTTGTAGATTACTTTTAAAAAATGTAAATTTGCATAAAGATTCATAATCTAATCATTACTATTAAACCTCAATAAATGAATCATTTACCTGCTGCTTGGGCCATCAGAATCATTGTACTAATTCTTTTTTGCTGTATTTTACACAGACCAGTGATTCTTTGTGGCAATATACGACCATCAGACCTTATGAATTGGCTTAGTATAAGAACATCCTACAATAATATTTTCAAATTACTTAAGAGTATATCAAACTAAGGAGATTTAAGAAAGAGCTATAATCTATATGTGAAAATAAGTTCTTACTGTATGTTTGATGTCAATACCAGAAGAACATATAGTACAAGCTCCTTGTTTAGGCTTAAGTAATCGTTTCTCATTTTCATCTTCCTTTATAATCGCCTCAATTATTAACGTATTATCCACCTTCTTCTCGATAACTGAGAATAAAAGTAAGATGAACATTTTATACACACACATAAGTATATAAATTCATAATGTATAGGTTAGAAAAAGTAAAACTGTAATGAAGTTCAACTAATTTTTTAATTAGTATTTATAATTCACGTATTCCACTCACTTTCTTTCAAATATGTTGTAGCAGACAATGATACATTACGGTTCTGTCCCGGTATTTGTATGTTTTTACCAACGTTCTTCACGAACCTAACTAACGCCATTTTGATACTTACAACTCATATGTACATGTGTACGTTATACGCCAAAGCAATCATTATTTTGTACTATTAAAATATTGTATGATAAAAGGCTTATCGTAACGCGTTAATTATAATCATTAGAAGATGATAAATATTTTAGTAGTCTACATTTTCTAAAATGATTAAATAATATTTATTTATAACTAGCAATTCGTCAAATTTAATGTATAATTCACAATGGGCGGTAGAATATATTAATTTTTAGTTTTTTAGATTGGGATTTATGATTTGTTGAATCTATAAACATTTTGAAAGGATCTAGAAATCGATGAGACTTATATAGATAATTTCAATACGATGTTGGTTTTGATGAATATATTGTTAATATATTGTCAATTCATTTCAACGATTTTTAAATTTGAAGTTATTTTACTCTGAAGTTAGTAACGCTTGTGTCCTTTTGTATAGGGGTTCGTGGAAATAAGGTTACGTCTCTGTATTTATCCCCGCCATTAAATTCAAGTCTCTTCGTGACTAGCATTTGTCAAGTCGGCATAATCTTTCTCATAAGCAACTTTTAGTGAAGTTAAAAACTAACTTAAAGGTAAATATTCTTACTTCTTAAGGAATACATTGATTCTAAAAATGGATTTAATTCTGTGTGTCTAAGTGACAGTAATGTGAATATGGTGGTTTTGCTATGTCATTCCAGGCTAACCTCATTCTATTTAAGTTTGTAGTGATTATTTCGAACATTATTGAATAATTGCAATAAGAAAAAGATTATATGAATTTTAATTAATACGTACTACTTGCATACTCTGTATTAAAGTAATATCAAACCTATTTATGTATGCAATAGTGTATCATAACCTTAATATTTGTGTGCAAGTGTATATTATGTATCTGAAATATTACATAGCACATAAAATTGAATTCATAATATCCTGAAAGGTACCTCCATACTGTTGATTGTTTTAGTAAGGAGTAATTTTTAATTGTAAATGTATTTACATTTTTAGATGTTTTTAACACGTTCAGAATATGATCATGGCGTTAACACTTTCTCACCAGAAGGAAGATTATTCCAAGTTGAATATGCTATAGAAGCTATAAAGCTTGGTTCCACTGCCATTGGAATCGCAACATCTGAAGGTGTAGTGTTAGCTGTGGAGAAACGTATCACCTCCTCCTTAATGGAGCTAACAACAGTAGAGAAAATTGTAGAGATTGATAAGCATATTGGATGTGCTGCGTCTGGTTTAATAGCTGATTCTAGAACAATGATCGATCGTGCTAGAGCTGAATGTCAAAATCATTGGTTTGTTTACAATGAGAAAATGTCAGTGGAATCCACTGCACAAGCTGTTTCGAATTTAGCTATACGATTTGGAGATAGTGATGATGATGGTGGTGCTATGTCAAGACCATTTGGTGTAGCAATGTTATTTGCTGGTATTGATGAAAAAGGGCCTCAGTTGTACCATATGGATCCATCTGGCACTTTTGTTCAGTTTGATGCAAAAGCCATTGGTTCAGGAAGTGAAGGTGCGCAACATAACCTTCAAGAAGTATACCACAAGGTAAGCTGATTAGTGTGTGGAATATTTAATCAATATATGTGTGTAATTACTGTTACCAAAGCAGACAAAATAATTATACTTTAAGGATATTTTCTTATTTATATTTTGATAAATTAATGTCAATGTTTTGTAATTTTTACACGTGTTTCTGAAATACATTAGTTATACTGGTACTGAATAAATAACTTATACTTTTTAAATTTTATACTTTTATAAATTTAATGCAATGTAGGATATATCTTATTTCATTGTATGATTTCTTGTTTCAGTCTATGACGCTGAAAGAAGCAATTAAGGCTGCCTTAACAATATTGAAGCAGGTCATGGAAGAGAAACTGAACGATACTAATATAGAAGTAATGACAATGACACCAGAGAATTTATTTCATATGTTCGAAAAACCTGAATTACAGGAGGTGATTAAAGATATTGCTTAAACCTTATAGTGTTTAAAAACATGTTGAATGAATTGACATCAATGCATAAATTTATCTGCAACAGAAATCTGAATGCTCTACAATTGCAAATTATACATACATTTTTCACTTAAACAATATGTAATTTCTATACAATGAACAGTTTTATATTTTTATTTCTTTCTCAAAACAGAAATCGTAATAGTAAACAATGACTAACGTTGCTATTAATGAATCCTTTGTACCTATTCCTAGTTTTCATGTGTGTTTGTAACTTGTGTAACATATTACCATCTATTCCTTTTTCAATATTATCACATTGAATTCAATCATGTTTTTTGAAATGATACAGTAGTGTTGCACTTTTCGTAATCATATTGTTAATATGTGTAATCATTATCTTGTTTCAACGTTTAATTTAGTTAATCGATAATCTACCATCATCGAGGGAAGATTCATTAAGATCAAGATCCAATACCTCTGGTCCACTCCCACCTATATCCATTAGTGGGTGAAAAACACTGCAGAGAAGCCTCGCTTTATTAACATGTCTCATTCCTATCCTACAACTGTCTTTCCATCTTTATCAAGGTACACTTTAATAAAACATTTATTCACTTTGTAACTTATTTTTACATTTTCATTCTTATATTTTTCAAATTTACTCTTGCTCTTCTTATATTGTTGTCCCAAGCATTTAATCTTACGTACGCGTAAGCATTTCTACATCATATTATGCAATTATCATATGTTCATTGAGTTACTTTCCTTATATTTTCGTTTTTGTAAATTTTTAGATTGTTGTATATGCAGCGAGCGATTTCGTTGCATGCACAGTTTCTAACAATTTAGTAATACTAAAGTACCGCGAGATGGCACTTGTTGCATGTCTATTTAAATTTAAAACTTGACGTTTGCTGAAAAGACTTAATAACTGCTTCGGCAAATTGTCTTAATGGTGGTTCGTGAAAGAAAGTGGACAATCAACGTTCAATTTGAGTGGTTTTTTTTGTTGTAAATTTAAATTGGGTCATTTTTAATTGGTTCATTATAGAAACAGGAAAGTAGTGACATAATCACACTATACTATTATCTACCCAGATAGCACATGACGCCTTGAAGATGCCCATTTTACGGCTACTTTAGGTCTAAGTCTGTGCTATCTGGGTACTAAATAACTACTTATTACAATCCTTAATAAAAGTGTGTCTTATTATTGTACATGAAACACCATGTATATTTTGTTATATTGATTCTTCTTTCTACATCATCAACATTAATTTTGGTAAAAGTTACGTTTTTCCTAAGTAATCCCCAAGAAGTTTTCGCCGCCGCTCGTTTTTTTATTAGAAAGTTGATATCAAAAGAAATTTGCAACGTATACCAGTTACTTATTTGAGTATCGAAAGGCAACTGTCCCTAACCAACTCTGAATTACGTTTTTTCTGTGAACTTTCTGATGATGCTTCAGAGTTGATTAGAGACAGTTCAAGGAAAAAAGTAATTCAGAGTTGGTTAAAGACAGTTCAAGAAAAAAGGAGACATTCAGACTAGGTTAGAAACAGTTTAAGAAAAAGGTATCATTGTTCTCTTAATAACTCGTTTATAAACAATATTTGATAACTGAAATTTTCTGAAGGTCATTCAGGAGGGTAACCTTGGCAACTTATGTCAAGGTCATCGGATCTGCATCCCCTAAATGTAACTTTTACCTAAATTTATAATCGTTGTTAATATTTACAGATACAACCATTAAGACAAAAAAACTTTCAAAGTTTTAGACTGAGGCCTTAAAAGAATATTTGTTGTTTCCTAGGTGGAATTTTCTTTATATTACGGTGAATTTGTATTCTTTGCACCAACGAGACGCACGTACATTACTAAATGTTTTTGAAAAATGGAGTTAGAACAGTTAAGAACTCGGGCGACGATTTGTCGCCGAATTCAGTCATTTCATTCGCAACAACCTAGTTTATACAGATTTACATTTCCACGAACGTCCACGGTTATAGAGGGTGTCGAAAGTTTTTCCATTGAAACAAAGAGAAAACAACGAGAGTTCTCCGTCGATGCCGCCATTTTATATACAGTTGGGTGGGGGAAAAAAAAGGTTGGTCCCGTTGAAAAGGAGCACCGCCGATAGTGTAACGCCGATCCGCGGCCGCACGAGCTTCTGGACCGCGTCGTTGTCGGGTCGGCGTTCGAACGGAAACGAACGGGCGACGGATGGTTCGTTTTCGATTAAAAGCTCCCGGCCCCGTGAATGCCCGTATCCGAAATCAATAATTAATTTCGCCCCCTGTGGGGGTTTGGGGGGTGGAGGACGGGCTACGCGCCTGGGAACGGTCGCCGCACGGAAATTGTCGGGCACCAGCGCTCGGTTACTGCGATGCCCCGATAAAACGTCCCTTTTTATCCCGTTCTCTCAGCCGGCCAGATTATTGGATATTATTCCATTTCCAAGCGTTCAATCCCGCCACGATTCGCTCGCTCGGATACCCACGGGGACATCCTCTGTGCCGTTCGTCGATTGCCGCCACTTATATGGACCGTGTGCACACCTGTATTCGAACTCGATTTAAACGCGCGCGCTACGTCCGACGTGGGATATTGTTCACGTCGTTCGTTGTATGGAGAATTGAAACGTTTGACGGATACTTGAATTGGAAAACGGGTAAATGAACCTTGCAACTAGGGATAAACCGATACCGTCGAGGTATCGATACTTTTACTCATAACTTGTATCGAAAAAAAGTATCGATACAGTAAACTCACGTTAAAGTAGCGGTAGGAATGGCCCAGCTTACATGTATTATTCACACACGTGCGCGTACCCTACTATGGGTTGCAATCTGTAACCAAATTTCTGATCCAATTGGTGGATCGACCGAACTGTCACGAGATTTTCTGTGCCCATTGGTTCACGTTAAAGTAGCGTTTTCAGGAAAAACCGACCTCGAGAGCTCTGCACCGCTACTTTAACGTGAGTCTACTGTATATACTTAGTATCGCATCAAAAGTATCGATGCCCACTTGTATCGAAGGAAAATGAATATGAAGTTCTTTTTTTATTGGTATAATATATTTTAATTAGAGTTGAGCAGAATTTTATTCGAATAATACATAATAAAAAGCTGCAGTATCTAAGAGCGTCATCTTGTGCTTTAAACAGTTCATGAGATTGAATAATTGTTTCCCAGATGTGGACTCATTCAGGAAGAAGTATTATTTTGTTATAAAAATTAGACTATCCACGTTTGAACGATTAAAAATGACCAAGTACTTTTTTGTCTTATTCGTTATTCGAAACTTTTTATCTAGATAATGAATTTGCCCATCTCTGATTTTAACGAAGATATATTTTATTAACGAACATTTATTCACAAAGTAATATAACTGAACGACAACCGCCTTCAAATTCATTTAGCTTTCATATCTTCCAGACAGCACACAGACGGCTTAAGACGGCTTAATGACGGTTTAAAACCGCCTCAGACCTAAAATAGCCATAAAATGGGCGTCTTCGAGGCGTTGTGTGCTATCTGGGCGATTATTTGCTACATTCGATGTATTTATTTTCGATACCGAGTAGATATCGAAACAAAGGAATCGATTATTTGCTTGTATTTACTTGAATCGGTTTATCCCTACTTACAACAAGCATACGATCGGCACAACTTTTCAGAACGCCATTGCAACCGTTAGCCTATTAACCTTACTGTTATTCTTACTTACTCTTCACGTTTGCATCCCTTTGAATAAAATTATTTCAAATTTCGAAATGATTTGTTCTTGAGAAATGTAAACTACGCAAAAAGTAGACGTGAAATTTAAATACGTTAGACACCAGAAACAAATATTCAAAAATATAATACCTATCGAAATATAATATTTACTTCAGGTAATATAGGTATATATAATCGGGACTTTCGATTTTACTGTTTATCAATAAGGAATTACTAAGTGCACCAATAAGTATACTGTTTCTTGTGAAACTTTGTGTACTCTCCTCAAAATAATTCAAGTAGCCACCCTATTTTAACAATACCGCATTTAAACAGAAGATTGGAAAGGTACATAGTGGTCTCTCCCAGACTTCCCACAAGCCCCTAACGCCTCGGACCCTTTTTTTTGTATCATCCTGCATAAATGTCTCCGAGAGAGAATTCGAGTACAAAACTGAGGGCGCGTGAAAAGGGCCGCGGAAGGGTAGAGGGGGTAAGGTCGACGTCCAACAATCAGGAGGAAGACTCGATAGTGATACGGGGTTCAAGGAAGGAAACCCCGGCCAAGGGAAATGGAGTAGAAGGAGAACGAGGAGGAGGACTCTGTAATTAACTGCTACGAGTGAGAGAGAGGGAGGGAGACCGTCCGGGGATAGTCCCGTTTGAGTCCCTGAGAATCCCCCCGGGACCTGACCCGTCGTATCAGACGCCAAACACTCACTCCCGCGCCGTCGGGGTCTCGGCGTCGGCCAACCTCGAAGCCGCCACGTTCAAGTTTCGCTACGATAATTGCCTTCGCTTCACAGTCGCGCCCTCCGACACCCGCAGCATTGGATAAAAGGCTCCTCCTCCGCCACCTCTTCCTCCTCCCCCGCGAACGGGGTGAACGTCGGGGAACGGTTGCCGCAGGGGAAACTTGATAATGGGTTTCAGCCTCTGAATTTACGCGATTCCGATCTCCCCGTCACGGGAACTCCTAGATACTTCCCCTTCGGCGGAAGCTGCGCAGCGGTTTGGAGAACATTGTCCCCTCCTATCCCCTCGCCTATTCGAACGACGATACTTGCGGGGATATTTCGCTCGTATCGATCGACGAGAGGACGAGGAGATTATTTACACGGGTGTTTGATTGTTAAGAAGGGCACACGTAGTTCCATTTTTGACACTAGAATTACCAAACACGTTTAAATGAAGGATTACTGATTTACTGTTTTGTTATTATTGAAGTGGTAATGGGGCTTTTGACGGAATTTATGCTGGCTTTGAATTTACTACAGATTTTATTTTATGGTATGTTATACTAGATTGTCTTATACATTGTATATATTATTGTATTATACAATTCAATTTAGTATACATTCAATGCTGGTAGTTCTAGTGTCAACCCTATTAACGCCCAGCCCCTTAAATCGTTATATTAATATTATGAGACTATATATGTCGTGTCTTGTTATTTTTAAGTCGAAAATATCGATATTGAACAGACCTATTTTTTTTTATTTTTCGAATGAAAACTTGAATTTCTCAACTGAAAATGTGGAGATATATACATATATTATGAATCTATATATGTCGTGTCTTGTAATTTTTAAGTCGAAAATATCGATATTGAACAGACCTATTTGTTTTTATTTTTCGAACGAAAACTTGAATTTCTCAACTGAAAATGTGGAGATATATATATTATGAGATTATATATCTCGTGACTTCTTATTTTTAAGTCGAAAATATCGATGTTGAACAGACCTATTTATTTTTATTTTTCGAATGAAAACTTGAATTTCTCAACTGAAAATGTGGAGATCTAACCCAGCTTAGTGAAACTATGGTTCCTTGCTGAGAAAAGTTAGATATTAACCAGTGACAAAATTTAATGCACTTTTAAAATTAGCGTTGTACCAGTGCAATACTGGGAGTTAAAGGGTTAAATTACTAGCGACTGGCAGTTTGTCGGGTGTTTTTGTGGCGACCTCTTTCGAAGCAATTCGCAGCGAACTGATGCCTGGAAATCATTTCTATACAAGTTTCAGACACGTAGAATGCATTTCCGCAGGTATAGATAAGATTAACGTTACGTATTGTGTTCACCGTTTTTGAAAAATCTTCTAATTTACTGGTTGATCCAGAAGTGAACCAAATTTATTATCTAGATAAAGAGTTTCGACTAACGAATAAAAGATAAGAAAGCATTTCGCCAGTTTCAATTGATTAAACTTGGAAATTTCAATCTTTATAACAAAATAATACTTTCTTCTTAAATGGGTAGACACTTGACTTAATTTCATTAACTGTTCCAACATCAGGTTGACGATTTATAGATACTGCCGCTTCTCACGATGTATTATTCGAATGAAATTCTCCCCAACTCTGGATCGGTCAAACCTGCCATAAAATATTCGTTACGAGCTACTGTAGCCATTTGACAAAATGAAAACACACTCCCAAGAACGGATAACATTAATATCAACGAAGTAAGAGTGTATTTTCATAGGAATTTATTTCTGGGTTGCTGCTTGTAAACGTTCCGGCAAGCTCTTCCGGTGGCACGACGAATGGTGGCCATTTTGTAGACGTTTAAGTGCTGGAACGGACTTCTTGCGGGCTGAATAGTCGGCCGATAATTTGCGACGGGCGGACAGATTTTATTTGTCCTTCGTGGCGAGCACGTCGTGTGCCAGAACACGAACTAAATGCAGGCGCACGGCGATCGTTCCGCCGGCTCATAACGCGGCTGCTTTCACTGCAATTCACTCGAGAAACTACGGTCTGTGTTCACCGTCCGTCGAAATAAACGTGGAATCGTGGATAACTGTCGCCGCGGCGCGTACACGGACTGACAATCAAAAACACGTTTTCATGAAATCATTCCGCGTACGTGACGCTTTCGAAATGTAGAGAATAGGTTACAGCGACACTGGAAATGTGAAATAACAATTTAGTAACGAAAGAATTTGTCCTTCTGGAAGTAAAATTTTGTAAATCAATGGGCACATACTTGAATAAATTATTAAACTGCTATCAATTTTATAAATCTAGGTAGATTTTAACCCTGTGGAAAATGTAGATTTAACTTCTTATTATATTTTTATTGTTCTACTCGCTTATTGTTCTTGAAAGATAATTTTGTGGAGATGCCAATTTGCACAAATATCCGTGGTTTAATTAATAGAGTCGATGCATTATCTATGCCTCGTTGAAATATTTTGTTTCAGTATCTTTTTTTGCTGCAACCATCGAGGTACTAGAATGTATGCAAAAAGCATTCAATATTTATATTTGTATCATTTGAAGTCGATATAAATTCCGTCATTTTGAAAGACGATATAAATTCTCTATAAAACAACCAACACTTTCAACTTCTGGTATTTTATTAATCTAATATTAAATTGACCGGTCAAATTTTTGTAAAGTTAACCAACCAGCAATTGATTGCGTACCAGTGAATGACCATTAGGCAAAGAAATGTAAATTATAAATTGAAAATTATTAAATGTTTATAAATGGAGTGTAGTTACACTTTTAATATCCCATATTTTTAGTTTAGCGTATTAAGCAAACATTAATAAGTACAATTCCTATTCAAAATATTTCAGTACTGTAACAGTCATTTACCAGGCTTTCACACGTTTCGCACTTTATAAATAATTTTTTAAAAATTACGATAGGAATGAGTAATTATTTTTATAAAAATTTCTAGAAAAATAAATATAATTGCAATTTCCACAGCTGTTTTGTTGTTATAAATAAATACATTCAAGTCGTTCATAAATTCAACAATTCGGTCATTCACTGATTCGTTTACCCAACCTGAATATCCTGCGTCTGAAAATGTCCGAATACGTTTGGACTGTTTTTTCACCTGCCCATCACTACGCGTAGAATATTCACGAGGCTAAAGTGTAACAAACTCATTCTCGTTTTTGAATTCTTAAATACATCATCACCACGTTTAACTGACCACAATAGAGATGATATAACGTTTACTTACGAACGACGTATTAAAAATTGAATAATCGTTCATCCACGAGTCGCTCGTAACGCGTATAACGTGCATAAAGCTTAAAGCGGATTCCCGTCGGAGGGTCATTCGTTGAACAGCTCCCATTAACGGCCTTCATAAAAGCGTTTTAAAGGATCATCAGGTTCCCACGTAAGAGCTCGCCGCAGCTCGATCGAATCGGTGAAAGAGTAAGAAAATCGGTTCGGTGAGTAAAAGTGAACGAAACGGCGGTTCCCCGTAAGTGCAGCTCGAGCTTCGAGTCTGCACGGTAATAAAAGAAGACGAAGACGAAGAAGAAGAAAAAAAAAATAACGACGAAACTTTCCTCTTATTACCGAGGCGCCGATAGAAAACCGGAAGTACACGGGATCCCGATGCAGGAAGGGAGGCCACGATGGCTACGTACACGGCTATAATTCACGCATGGCGGTATCGTCGCGATTTTTCTTTTCTTTTCTTTTCATTTCTTTTTTTTCTTTTTTTTCACTTTCACGAAAGCCTTCGTTCACTCGGTTTAATAAGACGCGCACTTTCGTATTTCGTCGCGGTTATGTATCGTCGTAACTCGTAGGTAGTTCCCGTATCGCATAACTTTTTACATAACCGACGAAAGAAGAAAATGAACAACGGTTTGACATCGCCCGATGATGATAATTCGCTCGAGCGAATCGGTAGCTTTCGGTGCGTTTCGTCGTTCGATCGTGATCGAACCTCGTGTCCAAATAATGTACACAGTAAATCATGGATGAATGTTCGAAGGCTCTTAGGCACTGACAAGGAAAGATCCTCAGGTGTAACGCTGACTTTTTAACCCTGGAACGCCACCAAACGTGAAAATAAACATTAGAATGAAATATTCTCGTTACCTTTCCTATATTTTTTTTAACATAAATTACACTTTGCAGTTGTTATTTCCTAAGGTGTTTAAAAAAGAATTAAAGAAGAAAAGTTCGAAAATATTAAATAGTATTTGAAATATTAAGGTTTTGTTTTGGGTCGCCCGCGATCCCACAGTATTACTGACGCCAAAAAATGAAGGGTGTCGTTCTATGGTTAATGGAGTTCAGTACAGTGATAGAGTTTGGAATTCTGAAACCAATGATATTTGTTTCAGCCGCACATAACCACTAGTTTTTGAGATATTTAATGTTCAGTGCCGAGGAGCCTTTGAACACTCATCGAGAATTTACTGCACTTGTTTCCTATGTTTTATTGATTCTCATAGTTATCCCTAAAAGCAAATTACATTTAAAAAGCAAATAGTGTAAACGTATTAATGAATGAAAATTTAAGAAATTTTCTAACTATTAAAGTAGGATATTAACAAATATATAGCACATAAAAAGTAGATTTTTCATTATCCGTACCTGTTTATAAGGTATGAATGGACATTTCCCTTGAAAGAATTCGGAAAAACTAATTAATTAAATTAAAGAGGAATGAAATATTTCATGTTCCCTGCCGAGTAGCCTTCCAACACTCATCGATGATTTACTGTATCTTTAATTCCGAGAAAATCAGTAATATGGTTGCCAGAGTTGCAAATGAACTAGACCAAAGTGTGTACTCGCACAACTTTCAAAATAAACAACTGAAATGAAACGAAGTTCACTTCATATTTAACGAGAGTTTACATATCTTTATGCAAATACGTACGCAAGAGCCTTTTACTCCCTGTAACACGGACGCCGTCAGATTCAAACGAGATCCCGCGCGCCGCAACATGTGCGCGTCCGTGTAAAAGCCTGAGAGTGAAAGTGAATGCTTTCTTGAACACGTATCCACGGTACTTAATCGCGATCCTGTAACGATTAAGATTCTCTCGGAGATCGAAAGCGAGCCCCGGAAGCGGCCCCCGAGTCAGAATATTCATCTTTCATTTCGTTTTTTTTTTCTCCCTCCTTGGCACGCCTGGATCCGGTTCGCTTCCGGTGTCTCTCGATTTCTCGTGTTCTCTCTCTCTCTCTCTCTCTCTGTCGACTCGTTGGACCGCGACGCGAACGCGGAAACGGACGTTCATGGATCCTCCTCGATGGTTTTCGTGTTGTGCTTTTCTTTTTCCATTCGTTCGAGCGAAAGAGGCCGCGACGCGTTTACGTAACTCGTTACTCTCCTTTTTTCGACTCTCTTTTTCTTTCGCTGTTGCTATTTTTTTAGGGGGTGCTTTTGAAACCAGGCTTGGGTATTATTACAATTAAACTATTCGTTTAAACATTTTTATGTTTAACTATTGTTTTAACATTTTTTTATTGGCTCTATCCAATCTTTGAAAAACCAAGTTTACAGTGTCTTATAGTCACCATTTTGTTTTTCTCTTTTGTATTTTCCAGTTATAGTATATAAACTTGTTTACATTTTTTTTCTCTAGTATTACAATGAGAATTATTCCGTGAAATAAATAAATAAATATTTCAAAAAATGCATCAAGCTCTTATATTTTCAATTCTTAAAAGCAAAAATCGATCATCGAGCATTCACGAAGCATTTCGTACCGAATATTCGTGATACAAATGAATCGAACATTCTCGAACGATTCTTTATTCATCGAATTTATATTTTCTCTTGCCTAGGTTTCGAGAATTTTGAACCCCGAAAAAAGTACAAAGTTTGGAATTCTGGAAACTCGAAACCTTCTAGGGTTTCGAGGTTTTGACGTTTCGAGAAACTGACCCCTACCGTTTTCTTTTCTTTTTTCTTTCATGACACACGCGAAAATGCGTGGCGATTTTGTAACAGTGAAACTCCACGGCGGGTACGAGATTTCCGGCAGATTCACTCGAGAAAGCGTCAGCTCGTTAACGCGCGAAATCTTTTCAGGCGCGGTCGCTTTTAGCGGCCTGGCGAAAATTGTTGCGTCGTTGCGGGAGAAGTTTTGTCGGAAGATCGAACGAAGGAAATCTGAACGGGGCATCGAGTCTACCGTAATAGATGGGCATTATTTAGTGTTTTGATTGAGATAGGTCGATGAGTTTTTGAAAAAAGTGAAAGATTTAATAATTTCATGTTTCGATAAGATAAGCATTCGTGAAGACAGTAATAAAAAATTGATATATCATGGTTTTCGTTGTAAGTGGGATATTTTTGGATAGACTTCGTTAGAACTAGATTCGACAACTGGGTCAATTGTGACCCATAATAAGATTGCACAAATACGTATTATATTTAATATTGTATAAAAATATTCGGAAATATGTATAAACACACGAAGGAGAATGGTTTACTCTTTTTCATTTTATATTTCACTTTTTCGGAATTTTTTGATACACCATCATGAATTTTGTCTGTTTTATGACCTTCATTGCGGAAAAAAGACTATGGTTATTTTGACATGTCATATTTTCTAAGTGAAACTAAAATAGTGATAGTGTGTTAGACAGTATTTGCTTTCAGTATTTTGTAAACTGTTCGTTGACGGGTCGTCAGTGATTCGACCATAGGATGGTCAGTCATCTAAGCAGAAATGACACTAATTGCAAATACCATGTATATATTACATACACATATTAGTTTGTACATTTGCATCCAGGTATAGTGATATATATTCTTCTGTAAAAAGTTTCAATAACCGACGTTGATTATAAAAACTGTTTATACTGCTTCTATCAAGATTAGTTCTGTCACTTTTTAATTTACTTACGATGAATTTAATTTATTATAGTGTATTAGTACATAGTAATAAAAAAAGATTGAATGGCTGTACAGAGAAGTTTTATATTAAATTTCATAATCAAACACTTCTATTAACATACATTTTTATGTATGAAGTGTTCATGAACGTCTCAGTAACAAGTTACCTTTGACATACACATATCTTACAGCAATCTAAAAAAATTGTTATTCGATAATTAGTATGAGAATTGTTAATAGAACCTTACTCATCTTTGGTTCTTTGATACAGAATTTCTGTATCAATTTATTATTTCTATCGTTCTCATAGATGTTCACAGTAAATATACAGTAAATCCTTGATGATTGCTCGAATAGTCCTCGGCACTGAACATTAAATATTTCATGAACTAATGGCCATATGCGGCTGAAACAAGTATCATTGGCTTCAGAATTCCAAATTCCACACATCCAACCCCTCCTTGTCGCCGCCGAGGAGCCCTCGAACACTCATCCAGGATTTACTGTATTATTTTCCGAGGAGATAATCGTGAGGCAACGTTTCATGATAGACAAACATTTATTAAAAATCTTTGATACAAAAAAAAGAGATTCTGCTTCGCTCGGGATGTCTTAACTTAAATTAGGTACAAGTGTTTCTCGCCGACGCGTGATCGGAATCGCGCGACGTCGCTTTTGCTTCACGTCGGCCAGCGTTACGCGCGCGACAAAGATCGCCCGGGCAGCCGACGTGGACATTTTCTTTGGAACAGCAAGAACAATACACAACTAGGCGTATAGTGTTTACAAGAAATCGTGGCTGTCATACAAAAAGCATATCCTCTGAAAAAAAAAATATTTTTCAACGCGTACAACAGGTTCGAAACCTGAACGAAATCGACCCGAAATTTCGTGATTCTCGAAAGTGGACGGGATCAAATTTTCCGAACTAAATGATCAAAGTAAACTCGACCAAAATCCCCTTTCAATACCAAAATCATACACATAGAAATCCACTAAAACCCAATTGGCTCATCGAAAACACGCCCCCACCCAACTTCATTTATAACTACATTCAAGGCTAGCCACCAAGAACCTCTAAATACGCGTCGAGGGAACGTTACCCGCGAAACCACGACTCGATAAAACCGGGAGTCGTCCTTCAATACCGGTCCCGTTACTCCGAAACAATACAAACATACTCAGGATATACTTTTATCAACGATACTTCCTCGTACACGTGGGGGGGGGGGGGGGGGGGGAGGAGGGTGTTTAGATAGAAAAGGGAAAAGATTCATCGGAGATCCATCAGGCGCGCATAGCTCGACAGACAAAGAACCCGACCGATCACCTATCCCGCTGAACCCAGTCAACGGTGATGCGAGTAGTACCCGCCACCATCTTCGAGCCCACCGTACCCTTCGTAACCACCCCCACCACCACCACCACCACCGTTGCCACCATGATCGTCATGAATGTGTACAGGCACGGGTATCTTGACGGGTACAGGGACCTCTTTCTCAACCGCGTACGGTACTTCCTTCTCCACGATGTAGGGCTTGTCCACGGGTACTTTGACGGGATAGGGTACCGGTTTCGGTACCGAGACGGGTACAGGCTTGTGAACGGTGTACGGCTGGGGAACGGGTACCTTAACTGGCACCGCGTAAGGCTTCTCGACCGGTATCGGGTACGGTTTGTCGACGGGTACCTTCACCTCGTACGGTACCGGCTTGTCGTACGGCACCGGGTACGGTTTCGGCACTTGGACAGGATACGGTTTCGGCACGTGGACAGGATACGGTTTGTCGACGGGCACCTTGACCTCGTACGGTACCGGTTTCTCGACCGGATACGGTTGCGGCAACGGAACTTTGACCTTCACCGTGTACGGCACGTGTTTCTCGACGGTGTACGGTTGGGGTACTGGGACCTTCACCGGGACCGGCACGTGTTTCTCGACGGTGTACGGCTGCGGGACCAACACCTTCACCTCGTACGGCTTGTCCACTGGTACCTTGACTTCGTACGGCACCTTCTTCTCGACGGTGTACGGTTGAGGCACGTGGACTGGCACCTTCACGAACACCTTCACAGGATAGGGGACGTGTTTCTCGACGGTGTACGGCTGGGGTACGCCGACCTTCACCTCGTACGGCACATGCTTCTCGACAAGGTAGGGGACGTGTTTGGTGACCTCGTATGGTACCGGGACCTTTTTCACCACTGTGACGGTTTTCACGTGCTCGTGGTGGTCGTATGAACCACCGCCGCCGCCTCCACCTCCGCCGTAGTCACCCCCACCACCGCCTAGGTCACCGTAGCTACCGTGGAGACCCCGTTTCTCGGTCTTCTTCTCGGTGGACTCGGCCGACGAGTTCTTCTTAGACGATTTCGACTCGTCTGTGCAGCTCGACAGCGTGGCCAGCGCCACCAGGACGATGGCGATCTGAGGAGAAAACGGATGGGTGATGGTTAGAGTCTTGTTGGGCTTTCACTGGTTCTGAAATCGTGAGGTTGTCGCTTGGTGCGAGTTGAGGCTTTCGGTCGTGTGTTCTTTTGGAAAGATTGTGTAGCTTAGGCTTTCCTAGATGTTTGGTAGCTGTGATACTGCGTGTGTGTGTTTGGGTGGATGTGTGTTTTGTGGCGGTGGACAGGTAGCAAGTGGAGGTTTATCATTGGTCAGCTGAAGAAATTGGGAATTTTGTTTAAACGTTCAAAGCAGCGAGATTCTAATGTTTGTGAAACTTTAGGATTATCTTTTGTGAAAGGACGGAGATAATTGTACGGTTGGGAACTCATAAGGGAAGGACCCCAATTTTCCGATTCGGATTTTAATGGGGTTTTGTAAGATGATGTCTACAGGTTCCTAATGGTATATGTGAAATATTAGGTGGACACACTTGATAATTTTAAATGATATAAACAATCAAGTTACTGCAAAAAGTTTTGCTGGCACGTGATATCATTTTATACGCTTATAAATTATTCAGATTTTGATTAATTGTTATAATATATACAAGTAAATTTTATTTTCCAAATGAATTTTATAAACGATTGTTTAAGGAATAGAATGATAGATGAATCTAATTCAGCGGGTGTATTATTCAAAATCACGAAATGTGAACCTGATATAAAGGATTTGGCACCTAATGTATAACAGCAAAAATCTCATTAATAAACAATTGATATAGATTTTTATACGATAAAGTATACAACAAGTTACGAGTTCATCTTCATAAAAATCAATATTAATTCTCAAAATCATCTCAACAAAATTCTGCGATAATTAATTTTCTATCAAATGTTTCCCCTATTAAAAATTCCTAGGCGCGTCAGCAAAGTTTACAACTTACGAGTTCATCTTCATGAAAATCAATATTAATTCTCAAAATCATCTCAACAAAATTCTGCGATAACTAATTTTCTATTAAATGTTTCCCCTATTAAAAATTCCTAGGCGCGTCAGCAAAGTTTACAACTTACGAGTTCATCTTCATGAAAATCAATATTAATTCTCAAAATCATCTCAACAAAATTCTGCGATAACTAATTTTCTATTAAATGTTTCCCCTATTAAAAATCCCTAGGTGCGTCAGCAAAGTTTACGACACTTACGAGTTCATCTTCATGAAAATCAATATTAATTCTCAAAATCATCTCAATATAATTCCGCGATAATTAATTTTCTATTAAATGTTTCCCCTATTAAAAATTCCTAGGCACGTCAGCAACTCGATACATATCATTTATAAATTTTTCGCACGCGCACGTAAAAAGGTTCGCCACCACTGGCGTAGACGATCGTACAGATCCGACTGCGTGTCCTCTCAGTGTATACGTGTATGTATATGTATATGCTTACCTTAATGTTCATCGTTGAGTTCGCGTGTGTTTTGCGGTGGCTGAACCGCTTCGTTTTCCAGAGTGAGCCTTATATACACGGCGAGCATAATGGCTCTGCACTTTCGCTGCACCTCATCGTCCAGTATTACGCTTCTGCGTCTCGTTTTGCATTCGCAAAAACGTGCTCGCCGCGGACAACCGCCGTCCGGGGGATAACTCCGTGGCCTATCGGGAGACAGTACGGCGGTTCCGATCGACCGCGTTCGATCCATGGAAAATTGATCCGTCGAATGTGTTTAGGTTAACCCTGATCGGATGAATCCACCATGATCGAGGATCTAATATTGTTTCGTGATCGACTGGGTGAACGGGTCCTTTCGATCGTTGCTTCGAGGTGTTATGTGATCGTTGGGAAATCGAAATTGAACCGTTGGACGATCGACCTGTCAAAGATGAAGATGAAACTTGTAATGTGAAATGTAGGTATGATTGGTTTTATTAAGTGTATTAATAAATAATCCCCGATTTTTCTCCGAATAATGAGACAATATTTTGAAGGATAAAAATATCTTTCCGATTTTTTTATTAAAAGTGGCGTGGGATTACTAGAAAATTAATGAAGCAGTGCGAATTTTTGGCTAGTAGATATTGAGTGTGATTAAAAAGTAGTGAATTACTTATCGATACACTTACTAATATAAGACACAATTTGTGGACCATTTTCTGTTGTACTGTAGGAAGATGAAGTTTGTGTGTTGGGTATTGGAGGCAATGGTAGCGTCCAGGAAAGGGATTACGTAACGTCGTGTGATGAAGGAAGCGAAGGAAATGCATTGACACATGGGGATTGCACGCGTCACGCACTGACTTCGATGAAACTTTGTGGAGAGGTGGTCGACAGGTAGATTGTGGGTGCTGTAGAGTTATAGGTATAGGCACTCAATAGTGGTCGTTGTTTGCTTTATAAAATTGACAGTATTCTATTCGAAATGTGATTTTCTACTATAGAATAGTTAATTTCTTGAGGGATACTGGCACGTTTAGTTTTTCTTTCATTCAAGTAGTATTTTGAAACTATAATTGAATTTTTGAATTAGAATAATTGAATAATTGAATTAGGACATTCCTTAATAAAAAAGAATATTCTACCAAGTGATTGTCGTTAATATTTATAAATATATTTTAATTCAGTACGGACGAAGAATAAAAAAAGTATTCTTTCTGGTCTAAATAGATTCGTCCTTGAATAGGTTAAAATCTCTGGAGTATTAGAATAACCAAACACCTGATTCTAAGGAGAGACTAAAGTGGCGCTTTGATAGAATGATTTTGTATTTTGGCAAAGATTGGTAATTGGTTGATAATTGAGAGATCCAAGGATCGTTCGCTGCTCATATTAATTTATATTAATTATTTTGCTCATATTAATTATTTTTTTTTTTTTTAGAGTAACTAAGTAATTAATCAAAATAATAATTATGTATGACTAATTACGTATAATTGATCAAATCGTTTGCATCTTATTAATAAAAAATAATGACAGGTCTTGTTCTATACGCAGGAGAAAAAATAATTTGTTCCTCGATTATTGTAAGGCGAGCTTTGCATTCTTGTCTTTACGATTAATCTCGTTTCACGAAAATCCCCAAGCTCATCAGTTCGCGAGGATTATTAAATTCGACCCATTTCACTTCGAATTCCTGAAAAACCGTGCATCTAATGGGTTTTTGATTACGGCAACCTGTGCATCGCACGCGTCCTCTCTTTATTATATCGCGGACAGACCCGGCGTGAAGTAAATCGACGGAAGTGGACGTTCACGCAACCACGATTCGCGTACTTACGCGACGACGAACCCGCTATTTCCATCGCGAGTCCTTATTTCGACGCGAGTATCTGGAACGTGTGACGCTGTCGCGTCAGAATAACCGTTGTATTGTTCGTAACGTTACGTGTACTCCAAATAAATTCCTGTTTTCAAACTCCTCGTGTTCACAAAATATCGAACATGTTTGAAGCAGTTTGTTGGTAGACCCACTACTAGTAGCGGGGTATTGTAGGCTTCACAATCATTTAGCTGGCGATTTGAAACGTTTGATGTTCGAAATGTTTCAACAAACGATTTGAAATGTTTACACACGACCTTCAGTTAGGTCGTCTCGCCAAAATCAAATTCGACTTGGACCATTCAATCTTTTCGTGTTCACGAAAAAACAATCATGTTTGAAGCAGTATGTCCGCGGACCCATTACTAATATGTACTGGGGTATCTGAGGCTTCACAGTATTTATCGACTCGAAACGTTTCAACAAACTGTTTGAAGAGTTTACATACGACCTTCAAAATCAAACTCGGCTTGGACTGGTCAAACTTCTCACATTCACAAAAGACTAATCATGTTTGAAGCAGTTTGTCCACGGACCCGCTACCAGTACTGCGATATCTGAGGCTTCACAGTATTTATCGACTCGAAACGTTTCAACAAACTGTTTGAAGAGTTTACATATGATCTTCAAAATCAAACTCGGTTTGGACTGGTCAAATTTCTCACATTCACAAAAGACTAATCATGTTTGAAGCAGTTTGTCCACGGACCAGTACTGCGGTATCTGAGGCTTTACAGTCAATATTTATCGACTGGAAACGTTTCAACAAACCGTTTAAAAAGTTTACACACGACATGTTTGAAGCATGTTTGAAGCACTTTGTTTTACGGACCAGTACTGCGGTATCTGAGGCTTTACAGTCAATATTTATCGACTGGAAACGTTTCAACCAATCGTTTAAAAAAGTTTACACACGACATGTTTGAAGCATGTTTGAAGCACTTTGTTCGCGGACTCTCACCAGTCGTCAGGAGTGCCGCAGGCTCGTGGTCGCGTTTTCTGTTTGCATGCGTGTGCTCGCTCGTTAATCCGTATAACCATCGTGGAAGCTTATCTCCCCGATAGCGTTAATTCGAAGCCCGGTCGCGGTTTCGCGCAAACCGTATCGATATCCGCGAAGGACGGCCATTAGGCGCGTGTAATTGCCGCAGAAATCCAAGTAAAGCTCGGCCAGCCGCGGGCTCGCATGCGGAATACCTAATGCCGTATGTTAATACGGTCGCATGCGGCAACGCCATTTCGATCCTACAGTCCGATAGAACCGACGATTTTTTAACGATTAATCGTGTTGCACCGGCATCCCGCTGGCTCCCGTATCACCGCGGACGCTTGTTATACGCGCGACCTCTCTCCCCCGCTCAAGTAAGGGCAATTTTCAATAAATATCGCGGACTCACCTTGCTTCATTTCCTTTTCTTTTCTTCTCGTTTCTCAGGTCGAGGGCACGTATTTGTCTGTTTCAGTTGATTAATTTAACTCTGGTGCAGTCGGATCGAATCAGTTTTGATCCAAACATAGAGTTTAATTTTTCATTATATTTTTTTATCAGAGACACTTGTTAATTAATTCGATACCAGTAGTTTACATGTATATGGTGTCTCTGGTCTAGGTTAGTGCAATCTGACAGGAGGTGGGTCTCTGAGAAACAAGTCGAAATGAAGAAGAAATTTTTTCCTCGCTTGGAAATTGGATCGAGTGTAGACGTGTATATTGGTGACTAAGTAGAAACGGAATGTGATGAACAGACGCGTTAACCAATGTCCTATACAATTATCATGTGTTATCCAGTAAGTTTTCAAAACACAGGATCGTAGGACAAAATTTTAGTGAATATTTTCGATTTGTTTTTGCATGTAGATAACCTCGTGCCCCGGTTGTACTACCTTGTGTATATAACGATCAAGTGATCTGTAGGTATTTATAATTCGATACAGTTTTATCGCCCTATTACATTTTGTAAAACAACAAAGTCTTTGATTCTGTGATAGCAATAAATGGAGGACAGGAAATAGAACATTATGAGAGTCTTTTGGAAAGTATAAAATAAAAATATTCACGCAGGAATAAGAAGAAAATAGAAAATTATTCGTCGTTGAGTTATTTATAAAAATTATTATACATAGTTTTTACATTTTCTACATCTATAGCTTTTCACTTCCGTGTGGAATTCATAAAAGCTTCACGCTGCATCTCCTGAATTCCGACGAAGATACCTGTCGCGATTGCTATCGGTGATTCATAACACGAGGATTATCGTTTGTTGTTTGTAGATATGCACACATAGTTCGCGTGTTAATTACGCAGTACAATGTAACGAGAAAGTTTTCCATCCTTCTTCGTCGGTTTTCAACGATTTTTTTCCATTCAACTTTGTCGAGGACGATTTTGAAGCTGGCCTTTTTATTAGACGTTAGCTATTTCATTTCAAACGATCATTATAGAACACTTTCTTTAACGAATGAAACTTATTTTTATAAATTAGAATTAGATGAATAATAATTAGATCGCGGATATTTACGCGAATATCAAATTTTAAAAGACTGTAATTTTTCTTTCATTCTCTGGTAACAATTCGTCCACTTTTTGTGACTCTTTGCTACTAATTTATCATGCTTACCAAAAATTTAATTTCTTGTATACAAAATTAAGTGAGTTTTGTTTTATTTATACGTATCCACAGCTTCGTTCGATACGCATTATCGTTTAACTAAATATGCAAATGGAAAATGCGGGAACACAGTTCGTCCACGTAATTTTTTGTTATATTTACTAATTACTGTGTTTACTCTATGGACATCGTAGAATGTTGCAACAACAAAGGAGAGGGCGCGAAACTTCGCGTGACGTATCACGATTCCTCGTTTCGTCATAAATCACCTAGTTAAATTACCATATTATATAGCTTCATTTGTTGATAATAAATGTCACGTTACTCATTTCTGTTTGTTTTAGTCTAATTAGTCCATCGACAATAAATCCTGTGCAGATTGCATTTTATTCGCGTGGAGTAGGTTAAAGTTTGTGAGATCTGAATGTGAAAGTGAGAGAAAACAATTACGACTTCAGTTTTATTTTAATTTTTGAATTTCAACTTCCACTATTCAGCCAATGAACAAGTTAGATTTTAATCCTGTTAGTGCAAAATAGAAATACAGTTGGTCTCCACGATTTAAAATAGATCTGCTTTGAATTTACTTCCTTCATTTTCGATTCTATTCATGTGAACTGAAAAATTCAAACTTTATTTCAATGAGAGAACAGTTTGTATGTATTGTCCCGGCACAATTGTTTATTTAGATATCAAGCTAAAAAAAAAAAAATAATAGCAGCTCATTAAAGACAAATTTCATTTCTGATACGATTCTCTTACTTCGAATTGTTAAAAAATATCATAAAATATGAACGATATTTTTGTAATTTTGGTAGGAACGATAGAGAGACATAAATATTATTAAATAATTCTCTGCTTGTTTAATTGCTTAATTGTTCACTTCGGGTTTCGAATGACTTAAAAAATAATGTAATTCGATCTTATTCTTCATTTGAAAACTGTACATAAAAGAGGCCATGTAAGTGTCATATAATGTTTGACAAATTTTTCCCCCAGAAATACGATGAATATGTCAAGACCAATATGTATCAGAAAATAGGATCGAAATGCCCCGTTAAAATTTATTTTTGTAAATGTAAACAGTAAGTTTCTTTTACACACTTTTTTGATAAATATTGGTTTGGTCATTACAAAATTGAATAATTATGCAGATTAGTGGCTTTTTCTCAAATGTACTCTATTTCACTGCGGTTTTCTTTATATAGCTTTATTTTATCACTAAAACAAAAAATCAAGCGGGAAGTTCAAAAAACTAATGTACTTTTGTCATTTTTGTTTAAAAACCAGTGGAAAATTATTCGGAATCATCCACTCAAAACCGATTTCAATGACCTTTCGATATATTATAGCATTAACACCGGTTGGTTTCCGAAATATTAGTAGTTAAAATTGAGAAAAGCCGCGAAACTGTATAATTAACCAAAATTATTTTTTTCAAATTTTTATTTACGGTACGCACAGACTTTTTCCATGTCCAGTTTTCGTTTATTAAAGCGGTCGACGACTTATGCACGAGAGCGTAAATCACACGTTCGTCTCTCGTCTGAGAGAGAAATGTGGAACGATCAAGGTTGGAAAAGTGCGTGTTCCAACGTACGTAACAAGCCGCCGTGATTCCCATTTCCCGAATCACCTCTAGCCGCGAGATCATACGGCCTTCAGAGAGACATTGGCCCAACTCGACCTGGGAAAGGTGAATGTCACGATAAGATAATTGGCCTCGGGGGAGAGCAGGATTTACGCGATCTTTTATTGCGTCACGTAGCGTTTTCCCGTCTGTCGAGCAGACGTGAGACCGGTGCTTTATATACGTCGAAGAAGAAAGTGGCCAGCAAAAATTGCACGAATGCTTTATTAGTGGGTATATAATTAAGAAGGTATTCGAGCACCTGAAGTTTTTATATTCGATATGACGATGAAATTTAAATTATTCGCAAAAAGTAGACCGTCTTCCGCGTAAGTATCTCCAAGAAATTTAAGGGGTTACATATTTTAGAGCTGTTATATGAGAGGGTAAGTTAAAAAATTTGTTTGTACATGCAAAATTATTGTTTATTAAATATTCAATATAGACATGCTATTATATGTTATTTCCTTAGTAATTTCTGCAAAATTGAGCTATATCTATTAACAGAAGAAAATGGCTGGGATTTAAAAGCGTTTGCTAAATACTTAACCCAGATAGTACATGATGCCTTGAAAACGCTCATATTACGGCTATTTTAGGTCTAAGGCGTCTTTAAGCCGCCTTCAAGGCGTCATAGGGCGTCATTCTCTTGAAAACGCTCATATTACGGCTATTTTAGGTCTAAGGCGTCTTTAAGCCGCCTTCAAGGCGTGATTGGGCGTCATGTGCTATTTAGGTAGAAGACTACTGAAACAATTTGGACCATCTTTGTGGTAATATTTTCAAGAATAAAATCTAGTATTTTTTTTAGCATAATTTAGTACAAAATTTCGAGTTCAAAGTCCCAAGAGGGCATCCGGGTATGCGGTTATGAACACTAAGGTTAAATTGATAATAACACGAATAAATAAGTGTAAGCAAGTAATTAAAAAAAGCGAAACCTTTTTCCTTTTATTTTTAGTTATTTTCTCCTAAATAAAGCAGAGACGAGCAAATTCCTCTAAAGGACTTTTTCCCTTAGTTTATCGGTCCTCTACACACTCCCGAAATTTTAACATTGAAATCGTCGACACCCTATATAACATTTTCATTTTACGCACTCTGTATAACGAAGATTTCACTCGGCCGCTGTGGTTTAAACATACAAGAACCCCGTTGTATTCAACTTATTAAGATTAAAAAGAGCTTAAATGTTTGTAAACCATCGACAAACATCTCATCTTCATCGCATTAGCATAACAATGCGCCAAAAGTCGGTCGATTCTGTCCTATTAAGACATCCATCTTCTAGAATACACAGAGACGCACTCGCGCGTGACGCATCTTACGGTTCACGTATCAGCACCTTTCTTTCTTGGATGTGCATTTTTCTTTTTGTTTTTCTTACCAGCGAAACCGCCTTGCTTTCGTGGCTTTTAATCGGCGACGAACGGAACGCGGTAAGTCTTGTCGAGCGCCGTAATTGGAAACTTTTATACGGGAACTGTGTGTGGAGGTGCACTCTCGACCGTGTGTGTGTTGGACCGTGAATCCGCGGAACGCACGTTTTCTATCCGCGAACAGTCGGTGGGTAATCAAACCGTTCGGACGTGTTTGAAACGTTCCCTCAGATCTTTAGGCCTTTTGACTCCGTACGATTCTTTTCGGACATGAATTTGTATCACTTTTAATATACAGGGTGAAACACGAATCGTGATCAGTAGAGGTTACTCTGTTATTAGCAGTCCGATGGAAAATGTTTTTATCAGGTATAGCATGGTTTCACGAGAGCTTTAACGTGATTATAGCAAATTTTTTGTCAACTCTTTTTTTCATGATTTCTCAAGGTCACCTTCAATTTTTTGCAAATACACCTGTAATTTTTTTATGATGATAGAAACAAGTTTTTCCTTAGCAAAAATATTATCCGAGCTTTGTCACCGAGATATTAATGAAAAACCCCGGCCAATGAAAACGCTTGTGTAGTGCAGTATTCCTTCTGTTAATTTGGAAAATGCAATGAAATAATGGTTTTAACAAGTTTAACACTATTTGTGTGTTATTACTAGACTGCGAACAGTTTCAATTACTAGGATTTAAAAATTAAAAAGGGAGAGAATTTTGAGGTTTACACTAGGGGTTACATAAATGGTGTCAAACTTTATGAAAATCTTCATTTTAGTGCATTTTCCAAGTTCAGGGACCAAGTAAACATCCGCAATATAGTTATTAATAACATAGTAAATTCTGTGATACAGAATAATTACTAGATATTAGTATTTGAAATGATGAATTTGTATAAACTTCCGCAGTCTACACGCCTTGAATTTCAAACTAATGCAAACGCTTCGTGACTGTTGGACATGGAGGGTATCGATGAATAACTCGCACCGTTGCTACATAATGCGATACAACTCGTTGCTACTAAACGTGCTAATCAAACACGAATTACTAAGTGTTTCGGTTTAAAATGATCTTACACGGTTCGATTACGCGGAATTTCCTGTCCAGAGATAGTTGAAAGTACTCAAGACTTGTTATGTAATCGAAAGGTTTAATTATATACAATCACGAGATTTAATTAATTGGATTTAATGAATTATTGCAGTTCCTGATACCTAATACAGAATTCAATCTGTTCTGTGACGAGTGAATGGCAACTGTTAAGTCAAATGTGAGCCTATCAAAGTCGTAAAATTGTTTAGAAGAGACAGCTCTCATCAAAGCCGGTGTACTTTTCTCGATGTAACACAGTAGTATATATGTTAGAACTATTTAAGTTCTTCATTATATAAATAGGCGTTTATAGAAGGAATGATTTAAATTGGGTATTCTGGAAGTGAGCAATTATAGTTTCGTAGAAACGTTCCGCGTAACGTACTTTCATTCCGATGGAACTTCACAACTTTAGTTCAATTCAACTTTACTGCTAACGCGAATGTATAACTACACTGAATATCATGAACAGATTACAAACTTTATTCGTGTTACGTAATACAATACAAAGTTTACATTAAAGTGTTTATTCAACATTCAATTTGTTGTACTATTTCGTTCATCTAAAACACTTGAGAATTTAGTCGACGGAAATGGCCGTTTGGTTCGCATATTGTCAAACTAATAATAATTCATGAGAATTATTAATTGTTTCATTTCACTCGACAGGGAATTAAATTTTTCCCAGACAAGTGATAAGAATATTTAAGAAATTCGGAGAATTATTCATATATCAGCACAATACAATAAAATTGATTTTGTAATAATAAATAATAGAAAAGTTGTTTTCATAAGTTCAATTAATTTTCATTAATTTATTCGACAAAATACTATCGTGTACAAAGTGGACGTAAGTGAGCTTCGGTAAAAAGTTGATCAGAAAATCTCTCGTTTATGGTGCCAAGAAGGGGGTCGGTAGTGCCATTAGTTCTGACCCAATTAGCGTTACCGGAAATACGCGTAGCCCGGGCACAGTAAATGCTGCCACGTAACACGCGTTGTTCGCTAAAATTCCGCCGGAATTTCCACGGCTCTTGGCCGCTTTCCGTCCGTGGTAGCCGCAGCGGACTGTGGCGTGCCGCGATGGTGAATACGATTTCCAACGTGGACTCGGCTCGCGCGACGAAAGTGAAAGGATTCACCGTTTGACTTTCCCCGAAATTTTACCGCGCGACTGGGCGAACAACATCGGTCGACGTCCCTTCCGATACGTTTTTTCACTCCGAATTCAACTTTTTGCAAATCAAACTCACCTTTTTGCGAATCAAATTCACCCTTTTGCATATCAAATTCACCATGTTTCGAATCAAACTCACCCTTTTGTAGATGCAATTTACCTTTTTGCAAAGCAAACTCACCTTGTTGCAGATAAAAATCACCTTTTTGCAGATAAAATTCACCCTCTTGCAAATCAAATTCAACCTTTTTGAGTTTCCGAAATAAAAAGTAACGAAAAAAGACATTTAAAACACATGTACTCAGAATTAAAATTTCCAAGCATAACTTATAAATGTTATCCGCCATTTTACAAAAAAAAAACAACACAATGTGCAGGAAAATATTATACAATATGCAGGAAATATATATTTATATCGTAAAAAGCAAACAATGAAACGTTGCCAATAAAAAGAATTTGTATTTAGAACTTTAAACGACAATATCTTTAGTGAAACCATGTGATATGCGTTGTTATTCCCAGTAACCACAGATACATAAATCGTTTATCGTCTTTAATACAGAAAAGGGAATCGAAAACTTGTTTCACATCCACTCAGTGTAACACAACTGTCTGGGATCTGATCTATGTAAGAGTTTTTTTTAAAATGTTAAAAAAAAAGTACAGTCAGTTCAAAAAAGTACAAAAAAGCACGCACATAAATGTTTAAGTGGAGGCAATATTTATTTTATAGAAATTAATTACTAACAATTGATAAATCTACGCCGCTTAATAATATATAATTAAATATTACAAAATTGTGATGCCAGCAAGTTGTGTAAGAGTGGAACGAGTACTTTATGTCAGTACATTGCGCCAGTTTTTCTATAACGCTTACCTGCAAATGATATGTTTCCTGGATTACGCAAATTGACTAACCGCAGTGCACGGTTCCCTAACAAATTTAACAGTAGAAGTGGTTCATTTTCGAGGTAACATTTTTTTTTTCAAATAATCACAATTCCGTGTGATTTTAATTATAAATTTTCGCAAATTGAAAGACTGACGTATTTCAGTTATATTAACTCTAATAATAGTTTAAGTAATAAACGAATATTACTGAAACTATTTAATATATTAGTGGTCCTGAATTTCTCGTTTAAATGAATTTTAGATTTAAAGGCAACTCCAAAAAGACAGATCTTTTTTAAGATTGTCAAATGGTAAATTTCGAGACGATCAATTGTATAAAAAGAATATTTATAAATTGGTTGTACAGCCTCTAGTACAGGATTTAAAATTATACCCCATTTTAATTCTTGTATATTTGTACCTAAAATTGTCAAGCATCTTTTACCCCAAATTGCATCTTCGTTTACAATTCGAAACATCCTTAAAATCCTGTTCGAATCAAGCAAAATCACTCTCCACGAAAAATCACGCGATATCGATCGATAGATCGGCACACGTCCGTTTCTCGGCTGGTCGTAATTAAGCATCGATTCGCATTCGTCGAGCGAAAGTAAATTTAACGATCGACGATCACACCGAAATATGTGTTCAATTCTCGGATCGGGGTGCATTTACATAAATTTTCGGGCGTGTAGCGAAAGGTGTGTGGGTAGAGTTTTCGGGTACGGGAATCAGTCGTTTTCGGGTGGAATGCACCTGCCGTCTATAGCCAGTCCTCGTGATCCCAAACTAATGCATTACTGATGGCCGACGTTTCGGGCCCTTTTTGGCCCATCGTTGCGGGATTATGTAACTTTAATCGCGTTCTAACTACCGTGCAATGATCGGGGGGAGGACGTATAAAAGCGTGCGGTTTCAGCGGCGGCTCATTAAGACATTTGCCCGGGCTGATGCCCGTAACGTGTGGCGTCCGCTGGACGATTACCACGGAGATTCATGGACTGCGAACAACGGTTATTCCCCAGCCCCCCGGAAAGATGTTCAACGCGCCGTATTTGTACGGGGTGTTGAGAGAAAGAAGAATTCCTTAAAACACGCGCATTAGTCGGAGAGATGGGTAAATTCATTAGCCGAATGAAAAGTTTTGAGTAATGGATAAGAGATTAAGAAAAGAAGTATTTCGCGAACTTTAATCGATTAAACGTGGAAATTCTTATTTCTTCTTTTTGGATCGGTAGACACTTGGCAAACAATTACTTGATCTTATTAATTGAGTGGAAAGCTCGAATATGGGTCTAAAGCATATTTAGTCAGTTTTGAACCTTTTATCGATTTCTGACCCTTTGAGCAGGGAAAGCATTTTTTAAGTGTGGAGTATTTGACTGTACAAAGTTGAACACGGGATTCTAATTTCTGAACGTAATTAACAACGAAATTGTTTTTTTTAAATGAATTGACACGACGGCCATTTTTGTGATGTCAAATTTTATACAAAAGCCAACGTGAATAAGTAAAAATGGAATGTATTTGTTTTTAGAATTAGTTATTTTTTTGTTTTTTGTTTTCATAATTTACTCAATAATTAACAATTATATCTCTGGAGGAATGCAAGGAACGATATAATCGTTGTCACAATAAAAAATTTGTGCCTGAATTGCAGTTTCTTAATACATTTGAAAATTATCATGATAGTAAAAGAGAATAGTATTCCTTCTTCTTCGGAGAGGATTTTCCTGTACGCATTCTGATAGTGCATAATTAGAGAAAGTTTCGGAATTCATTTGAGATTCAACTGTACGTTTCAATTACAATATGTTAGTGAACTCTCTGAAATGAATTCACCATCGTCTGTTTACAATTTTGCTTAAATAAACACAGCGTCGTAAGGTTTAAAAATTTATACGAAAAATAATTGCAATAAACATTTTGGCATATTGCCAACATACATACGTCTTCTGTTTTATTTTAATGGAGAACTGTGAATATGAAATTACGAGTTTACTTTATTCTATGGTACGTTAATTCTTAGACAATAACGTGTATATCACTGAATGTTTATAATTCATGAGATTAGAACAGGAAAATTTTTGATTTACATTTAAAATTGCAACATCTCTCGTTATGATAAATGTATCCTATTAGTACATGTATGAAGAATCGTCGTGCTCGATGTGAAATTGACGTGTACCTTGCGATTCGATGTAACCATCACTTTCATCTACGTCTGAAGTGGGGGGAAGAAAAAATCTCTGGAACAATCACGCATACACGATGCATACGCGTTGAGGTGAAATCTCCGTGATTCTCATATCGCGTCGGAATATTTATAGTTAGCTAACAATCATTAATGCAATTTGCGAATGGACATTTACAAATGGACAATATTTCATTGAACGTATAATGGAACATTGAAATTCGTATATTCTTTCAGAATTTCATTTCAAGTCAACTGTTAACTTGTCATTTGTGTTCAACTGACAAGTTCAACAATAAACAGGCATTCCTTAAAGTAACTATTGAATAAAAATAAAATATTTAAAAATCTTTTATGGGGTTTTTTAGATCCCCACCTCACCAGTTAAGGGTTAATTTCATTTACTCCATGAAGGACATATATTCAGTATATTCTATTGTTAAATAATATTTTGCATAATTCACTTCAAGCTCGCTTCAGAGCAATATGTAAATGGTGTACGTGCTCCTATGTTTCGTCTAACATGTAGATTACAATCGTTTAAACTAACTCTTCTAAGAAACACGTGTGGTTCGTTCTGTGCTTCGATAAATAATTATGATTTAGGTCGATCGAACTACCGATGATCGTCATTCGGAACGATCAATGTTCCGATAATCGTTATCTGGCCGATGTTTCGATAATCGTTATTTGGAAGGATCGAACCTCCGATATAATCGACGTTCTTATCGTACACCTTTCAAATTTTTAGCCAGTTCCACACGCGAGAGGTGATTCGTAGCGCTGCACAATGGCCCGGATCGTAAATTGAAGTGATATTTATGTTACGTATAACTTTTGAATCATAAAAGATATTCACATGAAATTTGCGGTGAAAAATATTAAAAAATACTCCCGTTTTAATCATATAAAATGTAATATATCTTATGTTCGTTTAATAATTTTTTTCTTAATTTTGGTAATACCATTCTAAATTTTTAGAAAGTGTTTATTTCATTATTTAATATTTCTTATGTAAATTAATCATAAATTAAGGAAATATTTCCTTTAAAAATTTAGAGCAGTTAATTTTTTAAGTGCCAATATTAAATAGCTTACAAAAAATCGAATATTAGTAATTGTTTAAAAAAACTAGTTTATCACTTATATTTTTAAAATTCTATCCATGGACTAATACATTTCTAAAAGGTAAATACACCAATGGTGCTGAAAGGTTGACGACATAATCTATACATAACCAATAAAGCAAAATTTCAGTCGACTAAAAACTATCGACTAAATAGTCGATAGTATGTTGCGACTAAATAGTCATTAGTCGATAGTTTAATTTAGTCGATGGTGCCCACCACTAACAGTAGGCTTTACTGTTACGTGAAAACATACCACTACGACCACCGAACCGATACGCCTGCAGAGTTCTCGCCTGTGCAAGAAAAGATCGTCGAGGTCTCCGGGCGCGCTCGCGCGTTTACACGGGCTCGTGGCTGCTCGCGAGATCAGCTCGGTCCGTTATTTGTTGAGGACACAATTATCGGATCCGTCGGTACATGTAATTTGACCGGTATTATGCGCCCGTTGACAACGTGTCGCGATTATGTTCCATCGTGCCGCGTGGCTACCTGGCACCCGTCCTGGTTGCATCCGCAGGCGCTCGGACATATTCTGCTCGAGGTCTGGTCACGTCGAACGATTCCCTGCACCAGCGATCGCCACGTCCGATCCGATAGCCAATTACGAAGAACATGACACGTCCAATGATGTCGCGTGTGTGCACTGCATCCTCGGACATCGAGATGGCATTCAGCTCGCTGGACGACGATAGGAAATGTTACAGAGATGTACAACCAGCAAGATGGTGATTCCACGAGAAGAAACGAATAGTGGAATACTATTTTTGTGTGTGGGCTTTGTTTTTGAAAAAATGTTTGAAGTTTTGTTGATCGATGCTCAATAACTACTGTTTTTCAGTAATTCGAAAAGTCTGTTGACTCTCGAACGGCAGATTGTTTTGGCATCGTGCCCAGTGGATCTTGGTTTAATCGGAACTGAATGAGACATAGAGGGTGGTTCATAGTACCATAAGTGATTTCCATGGAGAACATAAATCTCCCTTAAACAATATTTATTTTGAGACTTTCAGCAATTTCATACTGTTTTGCAACATTTACCATATATTCGATAAGTACTTTAATACTTGTGAATAGGAGTGTATGTGTATAAATTGCTATAGTATTGGTTACCGAAGACAAATTCCTTCAAACGTTCGAGTTGCACAGAAGATGGGGGGAGGGGAGGGGAGTACTTTAAAATAAAGTGCTCAGTTGCAATCGAACGATCGCAATTTTGAGATAAGTAGCACGGGACTGGGGCCGAATGATCCCTCAGTATCTGCCAGGCAAGGGTTAAACAGCGATCACAATTTCGCGTTCAAGTCAAATGTTGTTATATTCTAGAAAAATAAAAGTAGTTGCATATTATTGATGCACAGAAATGGCTATGCACGTAAAATGAATTCTTCCTTGTTGTAATTCCAATTCAGTACCTTCTAATGATCACTGGTATTTTATATCGTTCGGAAGTTCCAAAGTACTAATCGAATTGGGGTCCAACATTAGTATTTCAGACTCGTTCTATTTCTACCATGACTGTTCGCCTCGAAATCTTTTAATTGGCCTTTTTAACTGCTCTGTATACAAGATATCGTCGAAAGAAAATAAAATTATAAATTCACGATCGGTAGGCGGTGGAATATCATCCCTCCAATTCCAATACGGGTCAGTTAACAAGTGTGTATACCGATTCTACCCGTAATTATGCGAACACGCGCCCCGTAATAATAGATGATCCGTTCGGTTCATTGAAATTGCAGTGATCGACGGAATTTTCGCGAGTTAGCAGCGTCTAGGCAATGGATAAGATCCTTCGATGCTGTGGACGATACGGATCGTAAATTAGCCGGACGAGGAGTTAGCTTCTTCCGATAGAACACACGGGCGCCCCTATAATTTTCAGCTTTAATACGCGAACGGATTTCTCTGCCTAGGCTCGTTCGTTCGCTCGAACATGATTTCGGTTTTACGTGGCGGGACCTAGATATCACGTGATAGAGAATTAAAAGAATACCCGGGGAGCACGGAGAGTATCATTTGCGAAATTAGAGGATAATTAAACGGGACCCGGTCCCTGCGTCGCCACCATCATACCTGATGCGCGGGAAGATAATTACACGTTTATGTTTCCACGCTGATTGCGGCTAATTAGCGACCGAGTGAAATTCACGTGGACGTTTGTTATATCACTTTTACGGTTTCCTTAATTATGAGATCTTAGGTGTGAGATCATTTTTAAATATACGACGGGGGGGGGGGGTTGTTTTAGTATGTTGGATAAACATTTTTTTTCATAGTCATTTTAAGACTATTTAACATATTGCCAATAAAACAGCCAATAAATTTAGGATGTGATTGATTTTTTCAATGGCTCTTTTTGGTATCTGATACAACATTTTTTTTCATAAAATCAAGAAACGATAATGATTTTCAGACTATTTAACACGTTTTTAAAAATATTTATATCTTTACTTCTCTTTCTTTTATAAACGATGTGTTTGCTCACGATTAATAACGGCACTAGTAGTCAGAGAAACACCGTTTTTCTAATGTTCTGAATCTCTAACTATGCATTAACTGTATATAATTTGAACTGAAGAACTATCTATAACTGAATATAATAATTGAATTGAAAGAAACTGACCGATAAACTAGAAACTGTATTATATTGTGTTTTCTTATTTTTGATTATACAACAAATGTTTTTATATTGCTTCTTCTTTGAGGATTTCTTTCTGAATGCCTTTTTGTTTCTCCTCCTCAGAGCTTGTGTCCTCCATCTCGATTACGCTCGGTCAAACATAATGCTCGACTAAATTCGTATGTAATATTTGCCATGAAGTAACCAAAGCTAACATACGCGTGTTTTAAATTTAACCACTCGCATATTACGGCAGGTAAGAAAATAAAAAGAAACTCAAAGTCGATATAATTACAGAAAGCAATCCCCTGCAACAGTTTTATAAATTTGTTGCCAGACAGTCGTCGACTATTTTTAACATCTCATTTCGCCCCGACTGTTGATTCGCATTATTCAACGTGATTTAACGTTAACGAACCCGTCCCGGATGGCTTCACCTCGTCCGTTTTCCCCGTTCCCCGATGCTTGGCGCCCGTTAAAATCCTAAGGGAGTAATTTTGTAATTAACCCCGTGAGCCCCCGGTTGCTCGGAACGGTAGCAACCGCCGCCATCAAGCGATCCGGTTGGTTTACCGTCGTTAGGGGAATTCGCGAAGATGAGATACGTCTTTAATCTTAATTCGCGGCAAAGTGTAGACCGAAACGCTTGGTCCTACAGAAATATTCGACGCTAACAGCTCTGATAGTGGCCAGAGCAAACTTATTTTTGGTAAGGTTTTAACGTTGACTGTTTCGATGATCCTTTGCGCAACGATAGAGCTTGAAATACTGAAGCTAACGATATAGGTATAAGATCAATGTGCCTATTTCTAATCATGTAAGAATTTTGCTGTCGCAGAAATTGAATTTTATTATTTATTTATACAACAATCGACAAAAACAACTTATTAGATAGAAAATTTAAACCTTATATAATTTAATTTAAATAAAAGTATTTTTAAAAACATTTTAACTTAATAATAGTTCATTTAATATGAAGTATAAAAGGTCTCTATTTCTGTTCAGCGAAAATGACAATACTCACATTTCTACTCACGAACATGTCCTTATTTCTGCAAAACAAAAATTGGAAGTGGCAAAACTAAACTTTGGTGAACAATTTTAAAGATTCCGTAATTTTTTTTACTAAAAACCCAGCGTCCACCTGTAACGCACTTATTAAATTGATTTCTATTAAAATGCTTCCATCTATTGAACAGCAGGCTGTAGCATTTTCTACGGAAATACTTAACGAACTTAAATAATTTTTCTTTCACAATTTTTCTTTTACAAAAAGTTCGTGTGAAAACAGAATTGGGTGTACTAAACCATTAAACTACATACATATATCCTATACTCTCGATACTCAAGCCCCTCCCATCCCTCTTTCATACTCCAATCAACCACAAGCTCTCCATACGCCTCGAAGAGTAAGTCGTTTCCGTTCGAACGAGACAAACAGCTCCACGAACGACGTCGTCCTTTGATCCGACATCGCGCGCTCGGCCCGATGCAATTTCTTAATTAGACCGCGTGGCCCCCGTGTGGTTTATACGCGCGAAATTAAAGGGTTCTGCCCACCGTGATTGAGCTCCCAATGCGCCGCGTCGAAGCCGGTCTTAAATCAAGCCGGGGCCCAGCTAATTGCCGTCGATATTTTATACGTCGAAGTCACACGGCGGCGTCTCGTCGATGCTGCTGCTGTCTCTGAGAGGGGCAGCACGCGCCTACTCGCGCGCGAGCGCAAAAAAAAAATGGCGAAGGGGGGGAGGGACGAGGAAGAAATGTATTTCGCTCGCGAAAAAGCGACCGCGTCCGATACGGGGAAAAAGAAAGACAAGGGTCGTTGGTGGCGTTCGGGGCGGTCCAATTTGGTGACCGCAGCTGATCCAACTAGCGCCCCCCCTCCCCCACCCCCCTCCACCGTCACTGTTTCGATCGTTTCTCATTTCTTTTTACGGCGTCCAGGTCAAAATTTATCCCAGACGCGGAGCCTTCTCCTAGCCGCTGCGGCAGACGGACCCAATTGGTAAAAACTGTAAAAAGTCCCGTCGCGTAACACCGAGCGCGATCGATTAACACATCGACACCTTGCGCCGCCATCGACTTTTTGCTAGGATTGATTAATCAAGTTTCCGAGGAACGGTACGGTTTTTGGGGAGTTTTGTGTGCTTGCGGGGGATTTTTTTTTTGGAAAATGGATCGTGTGAATGGGAAGTGAGAGTGTATACAGTAAATTCACGATGAGTGTTCGAAGGCTCCTGAGCACTGACAAGGAGAGGCTCTCAGGTGTAACACTGAGTTTTTAATGAGGTATAGCAGATTGATAGAGCTTGGAATTTTGAAGACAGTGATATTTGTTTTAACCACTCATCGAAGATTTACTGTATTTGTGTTAGTCTTTTAATTGTTGCGGTTGTTGCGACAGTCGAGAAATGGGAACGTATCGCGGGCAGCACAAGCGATGACTTTATTTTCCTTTACAGAATATAGTGCATTACTTATTCGTACACGTAATTATTATTATTGTTTAAATAAATGGGGTAGGTCCCATTAGTGTACACAAGTATATAATGAGTTATAAGCAAAAGATACTCCTGTATACTTAGTATATTTAGTTTTTTTGTAAATAAATATTTTAATATAACTTATTAGCTATCTACTCTTTCTTGACGAAATCACTAAATCATTTTTATGAAAATCAAGCATCTATTCTATTTCATTTGTATTCATAATGATCCACCAACATGTTACACCAATTCTACTCAACAAAAAATCAAGAATATAACCTTTCATTTAAAATATATCATCTCGTAATTAGAAGAAATGGTGGACTATTTATTGGTACACCTAATAAAATGAACCACCTCGTCTCGGTGACCGTCGCGGTAACACCGTTTACGTCGATGCGCCGATTAAATTCCCAGACGAGTTCTTGCCCGAATTCCCGAAATAATACCTGCCTCTGGAAATCAGGGGTTTATCCACGTCGCTTCGTTTACGCCAGAGCGCGCCTTCAAAACAGTTTCCGTCTTAATTGTGGCAAAACTGCGGGGACGCTCGATCAACACGCCATTTCGGTTCCTCCTGTTCACCTTCGTAACGAAATTGATCGGGATCGAGGGCGATCCTTGTGTTTGCAGACGTTAATGGGGGCAGGTTCGTGGTTAATATTTTAACTTTGTTGCTTGTTAATGTACATATTTTAAAATAATTTTCATTTATCATTTTAATACATGTTTGTAAGTAGATCATATAGGTTCTGTTAAAGAGAATTCAGTACTTTAGGGGTTAGATTATCTAGTGATTGAAAAATACTTTTTTGTTTTTATTAGCAACGTTTTCTTCAGCAAGAAAATTCAGAGAATTTGTTGGATTTAATAATTATTCATTCTTTTCATATGTTTTAATTGTAACATATAATGTAGAGAAATTCCAAATACATGCATGAAGGATAAGGAAATTCATATTTTTCTGTCTAATTTATGAGAACCAGGTTGATAGACGAATTTACATTGCCAATTGGAAAGAGTATTAACGTTAACCTCTTGAGGGATACTGGCACGTATGTGTATTTTTAGGTTTTCTTTTATTCAAGCATAATTCAAAAATTGTAATTAAATATTCACTAGGAAATTCCCCAACAAAACAGAGAACTCTACTAATTGACAAAAAAAATATTTCTTAATTGTGTTTCGCATATATTAATCCAAATTTTAAATAATTAAATACTTATTTTATCATCAAAATTTATAAGGCAGAAGTTAATAAACAGAATACTAAATAAATGAATAGAAAGCTATTAAAGTTTTCGTATGTTAATTTTTCTAAAGAACTTAATCGAAATATGTGGTATCATCAATGCACGTCCAATACTAATAAAAATGTTAAGAGTGATCTAGTGTGTTTAAGTTTCTCTCATCAATTTAAGTGTAACATTTCGTGATTCATTTCTGTAAATTAGTTTCACAGATTTAACAGCCGTCTTGGAACTTTGGTTGATTTATATTACAAACGTTTTCTTGTGTAATTCCGTTAATTCGATATTAATGGCAACGATACAGAGTACGTATTACATTGACGGCGATTTGCGAGATAATTATCATTCTAATTAATAACAATGCAAGATCGCTATCGAAGGGGGGGGGGGGAGATACGACGACGAAGGCAATGCATAAACTACAGGTGACGCTCCGTGCCAGGCGAGGTGTTAATATTCATACGCTGATTAATTTCGTGCGTGCCGAAATTTGCATCGTCGACTTATTCGTTCGCACGGGAATGAATTTCAGTCGCGAGATATCGCAAATATAAACTGTCCTCGAGTCACATCGAATGAACCTTATTTATGCGTGTAAAATTCCATCGACAAAATTAGAAGATTGTGACACAGAAAGATCTTTTCTTTTTCTCTTATTTTAAACATGGATAGTTGGAAACTTTGGAGTAGATGTTTATTTTAGTTGTACGTTATTGCATATATTTTCACACATACATACATAAGTTTACTTTCTAATATTTATTGTTTAGAGGATACGTGTTTTCAAATGTGTAAGTCACGCTTTTTTACGAAATACACAGAAAGTTTGTTTTGATATTCAATTTACCAAACTATGAAATATCTTTTCAAGATTTCCAGATAATGTACTTTTATATTAAAATTCTGGAAAATCTATTCGATCTAGTACCAAAAATTAATTAAACTGCCTCTGATTATTCGAAATTATATTAATATTTGTATCAAGGAAATAGGTACATACAGATGAACATTGAATTACATTCTTACTACAATAAATGAATTTCCATCGGCCTATATCTACCTAAACTTTTTTGATAATAACTTTTTTACAAACGGCCATCCTCGATTAAAATTTTCACAACACTACTCAGGATGATGCCCTTAACACTAACCGTACCGAGACTTTTATATACCTATTTGTACCGTATTTAAAACCGGTCATTTGACAGGCGGTCGGTACGGTTAGTGTCAACAATATATTGAAAAATCATCGAAATTGGAGTTGACTTACCTATAATTTAAACAAAAAATTACAGAATCCAATTTCTGTTGCGCAGTTTCATTGAAACACGGACTAGTCAAAACAAATCGCCTTGCTCCAAAAGTCTCTCATAAAAGACGATCATGAAATGATCCAGATCAAGTAATTCGGAGTGCGGCTTTTCGCCGTACATTAGGAACAAAAAGGAAAATATGATTCAATTACGCCGCTGTCTCCCAGATCCTATCTGGCCGGTCATAACAATTAATGGACGGACGAACGAGGGTTCATTAGGGACCAACTAAAAATTGTTTAAACCCCGGCTTTATTACAAAATACGATTTCTCCCGGGGGCCGTGTTTTGCGCCGTGGCGTCTCGTGCCATCGATTATCGACAGCGACCTATATTATGCTAATCGGATCGGTCCCCTGAGCTCCCTGGCTCACTTTCGGCGATGACTCGACGCCCGCTCCGAACGATCATATTCTCGCAACAAAGTAGACCCGGTTAATTGAACCAGTTTGCCCGGACGAATGTCACAGCTTACCATCCGTGCTCGATACCATTATTCTCGGTGAAATTAAAATAACGATACCTACCCTCTCTTCAGCTGGGTCCACCGTCCCCTTACATTTGGGACAGTTCGCCCCACCTGTTTCGCGACGTCGATAGCGATCCACGTTTTGCTCTCTGCTCCCATACTCCTTCGTATCCCCGATACGATCTTGGTTTATAGCCCCATAATTCAGACACGTAGAGTTCATGCACCAGCCGGGGATCGGTTAGAGAGTAAAGATTCGTGTAATTAATGGTACGGCCTAATTGCGAGCTTCATCGGTACGGGTGTATCGTCTCTCGTTTAAACGCGTCGCGGAACTGGCGTTTAATGGGTGGCGACGCTGAAAAACGGCCGCATAAAGAAATGATAGAGACACTGCTCTTATGTGTTTGTTCATGGAAATGCGGTGGAATTTTTTCGTGTAATTTTAACTTACACGGGACACATACCGAACCTATGTTGGGAGAAATTGTTTAAAAAAATATTTATGTATTTATTTATTTATTTATTATATGGGTATAAGCCCAGTATGCATACATAACAATTAAGTCAAAATAAAAATACAAACAGTTACAGCAACATAGTATACAGAAAGGAGTTAACTGTAAAAGACAATTTTTAATCAACATTAACTTATTATGTATTTCTAAAAGTAATCAATAGAGCCATTGAAAACATCAATCATATCCTTAAATTTATTGGTTGATTTCAGCATTCAATAAATTGAATCACTTGAACTATATTTGATCTTTACGGTAGCATAATAAAATATATGCCTCTTTCTAACACAAAGCGAAGAAGATATACATTTATATCGTAAAAAATATACAAGATTTCATTGTGAATAAGAAGAATTGGTGTTCAGAAATTTAACGATAATATCTCGAAAGTGAAAACATGTGACACTAGGATATTTTCCTTACAACTACAAGAGACGTCGCGCGCAGTAACGCGCCCAATTTTAAAATTAGAATACCTCTATCCTTTCGAATTGGCCTCGCGCTCCTGTCTCGGGACGAAAACCAGCTCGAATCGCGCCGTTCCAAAGACCGCCTGAAACGAAAGGGAAGGGAAAAAAAACAGCGTTCAACGCTTTTCGTGACAGGGATCGCTCGATCCCGGATCGATCGTCGGTATTACGAATTCAGGAATCGCACGTCGTGCCGTCGAACGTTTAATCTGGCAAATTGCGCGGGGCCAGCGGGCGTCGAGGGTCCGGGAGAATGAATCGGGGGTCAGGAACAGTGGGACGGGTGAAGGGAGGGGGATGTTGAGCTGCCTTGTAATCGAGCCCGCGCATTAATGCATTCTGTAACCCAGTTTACAACGGCGGCCCCGTCGATCTCCACCGGCGATACAAAACCGGCCGATCGATCCGATAGACCATGGACGTAGCCTCTCTGCCTCTGTGTCGCGTGGCCGCCACACGACATCGCCGCCGCTCGCGGAGATAACGCGCCCCGGAAGATCCGGGGAACGTGGACGGGACCGAAAGGAGGAGGCCTTTGTGCTGGGGACCCGTACCTCGTGAACGCGACTAGGTGTGCGTGATCAGCGGGACAGGGAAAGGGAATCGACGCGTGGACGTCGCACGGCGCGAAGGGGTCGCGGAGAGGAAGGTGATTCCGAGCGAGAGGATGAAAGACAAGGCGATAAAGCGAGAGGATAAAAGGGTGGTTGATAGAGCGAGATGAGAAGAGAACAGAAGACGATCGAGCGTGAAGATGAGAGGAGAAGAGAAGGCGATGCAGAGAGAGGTTGAGAGGAAAAGGGAGGGCGATCGAACGAGAGGGTGAGAGGAGAAGGCGATAAAGCGAGAGGATAAAAGGGTGGTTGATAGAGCGAGATGAGAAGAGAACAGAAGACGATCTAGCGTGAAGATGAGAGGAGAAGAGAAGGCGATGCAGAGAGAGGATGAGAGGAGAAGGTAGGGCGATCGAACGAGAGGGTGAGTGGAGAAGGCGATAAAGCGAGAGGATAAAGGGGAGGTTGATAGAGCGAGATGAGGAGAGGAGGACGGAAGACGATAGAGTATGACGATGAGGGGGAAGAGAAGGCGATGAAGAGAGAGGATGAGAGGAGAAGGGAGGGCGATCGAACGAGAGGATGAGAGGAGAAGGCGATAAAGCGAGAGGATAAAGGGGAGGTTGATAGAGCGAGATGAGGAGAAGAGAACAGAAGACGATAGAGTATGACGATGAGGGGAGTGGAGAAGGCGATGGACAGAGAGGTTGAGAGTCGAAGAGATGGTGATAGAAGCTGATAGACCAAAGGTTAGGAGGAGAAAAGAAGGCGACAGGGCAAGAGGATGAGAGAAAAGGGGATGTTGATCGAACAAGAGGATTAAAGGGAAGTTGACGGAGCAAGAGGTTAGGAGTAAAAGAGAAGGCGACATGGCAAGAGGATGAGAGAAAAGGGGATGTCGTTCGAATAGGACGATAAAAGAGAAGATGACAGCAAGATGTTAGGAGTAGAAAAAAAGGCGACATGGCAAGAGGATGAAAGAAAAGGGGATGTTGATCGAACAAGAGGATAAAAGGGTAGTTGACAGAGAGAAGATGTTAGGAGTAGAAGAGAAGGCGACATGGCAAGAGGATGAGAGAAAAGGGGATGTTGATCGAGCGAGAGGATAAAAGAGAAGTTGGTGGAACTAGAAGATAAAATGGGAACAGAAGGCGATAAGGGGATGAAAGTAGAGAAGTTGATAAAGTGAGAGGATAAAAGAGAAACTGACAAAAGGCTAGGAGGAGAAGGCAATAGAGCTGAGGATGAAGGAAAAGGGGATGTGGCTCGTGAGAGAGGATAAAAAAGAAGTCGATAGAACGAGAGAACAAGAGATGCCGATAGATCGATGGTGATCGAGGGAGGAGGAAAGGAAGCTAGGGGTTGGAGAGAGGTGGACAGGTAGGAAAGGCCAACGGGGCCTTAGGAGCCGGAGACGTTCAATTTCTGTCGCATCTGCCTAAATGTATGTTAGCCTATGATCAGCCGGGTCGCCTGACCGGCATTATATCGCCGAGGAGACTAAGTATCGTTTGATTGCGATTTACGGAGGGGGCATTATCGTCCGTACGTGTCACGATACAAGAAAGATGATCGGTCGCCCTCGAGTGGGCTAAAACGCCATCGGCGCCTCTTGCAACCCGATGACCGTTATCGATCTTACCGGCGGCGCGGCGCAGAAATTGTTTCGTGGCGCGTTCTTAAAGCCGGCGACATAATTGATACCGCGCGCACGAGACGCGCGCGTGATCGCATATACATAAGGTGATCGGGGGAGACACCGGGTGAGGACAAGACAGCCGGTACGATTAATGGGAAAATCGTCGGACGAATTGATTTATTATCGATCGCCGGCTGGCGTGAATTACGATGGACCGACACTCACACACGGGTGGTTTTCGTCGTCGTGACAATGATTGTGCTGTGCACGGGAAACTGGAGATGTTTAAATTATGCTCGTGTAAATCGTATCGATCTTCTGGTTTTTTTTTTTTAATTTTGGTAATGATGGTTGCTTGCGCGTTGAATTGATTGATTAAGGAAACAGGGAGATGTAATTGATAGGGTGATTGTGTTGGCGAGTATCCTTGCACCGAGACTTTTATAGTGCAATTTATTGTTTATTAAAAGTTTGTATTGATTGAAGAATAAAACTTTTTTTTTTGTATAGGTTTCTTGGAGGACTATTGAGAAATTTGATTTAATGAATTATTAACCCTTGTGCACTGTTAACCTATTAGGGGTCAATGTTGCGTTAATGTAACTATTCGTTTACATTTTTTTTTGAAGCAGTTTGTATTATTTAATACTGTTTTTTAATATTGTGGTTATGACAAAAAATTCCGGGGACTTGTTGAATACTTTGTTCGTTACTATTTAATTTTGCATCTAGGTATGCAGTTTTCGAAAGAATAAAAGTTTGTATTATTTTATTGCTTGGTCTTTAATGGGTTAAATGCATTGTTGCATTAATATTCTTTGAATTGAACTTAGTTCTATGGTCGTAGTTAAGTATACTATATTCTGTGACACTTTAATATATTCCTTTCATGAATAAACTATGTATATCCCCTTTATATCGAATTCCATGTTCTGAGCTTGGTATTCATCATTGATAAACGTTTTTGTTTCTGTCGTGGTAATGAAAATCTTTGCCATGCGAAGCATGCAATGACAATCTGATTACGATCCGGAGGGGTGTCTCTAAAATACCGGTATCGGGGGGGGCTTGACTTTAAAACAGGCTATATTACACCAGCAGCTGGGACTACTGGGAGTATTTTTAATCATGCACTGTCCCGTAACATATATTATCGCCCGAAAGTACAAGTATTATTTCACTAATATTTCGACCATCCACTTAATACTGAATTACGATCTCGAGTACAGGAGGCAACTTCATGCCGGGTGTATCTTGGCGAACCATTTTTTTCTTCTTAATGGATTCTCGGTAACGCATAAAACACAGGAACCGTCCATTAGCTACAAATATGGTGTTCCGTGTGACATTTCACAATAAAGTAACTTTTTGGACGTTTAAGTAATCGTTTGATCGATTTGACAGGGATAAAAATGAGGTTGTACTAAGCAACACAGCTTAATATATTTGATATCTATATTATATAATGTAATATTTTTGTTGCGTAAGATATTCATAACCGCGTTTTACAAACAAAAACAAACAGTTTTGTCGCAATGCAATTATGTAGAATACACGTAATACATCGAACATATAAATAGAAAGTAGATTATTACAATTATTTATTTACGATACCATACAATAACCACTGATGCATTAGGTTTGATTTCGAATATTTGTTTTTTTTTCTTATTTAAACTTGTCTCCAATCTAAGATTAACATCAATGTTAACCCTGTAACGGTAAGATCTGGATCGAATCCAATCCAAATTATAGTTCTTTTTGTGCTGTCTCCATTCCGTTTTTTATTATTCTCATTTTGAAATATTTTTCATTATTGAGTAAACTTTTTATGTTTATATCTTTATATGTTATGTAACTTAATTATTATTCCTTATTACATAAATAAATAAAAATACAAGTTTTAGATAATAATTTTTTTTTACCCATCTGAAAGTAGCAAAAACAACTTCGGGTCGGATTCTACCCTACCGTACCAAGTATGACCTTAAAACTCACCTTACTTAATTATTTATATATTATATATTTTCCAGCAATATTAACTTTAGTCGTTTTTATCCAATATAAATGTTTGTATTATTATCCCCATTTAATTATCATTTAGTAATTTTTCCATATTTGTGACAAAAGCTATTTATGACAGAACCCAACGGATACAATTACTCCGTCATATTGAACCTCAAAGATAAATATTAACCTTTTGCATTACACTGGCTCAGTTATACCGACATATCACCACAGAAAGAATAAATTTTATCTATTCCACCAGCAAACCATGTATCGCCTAGAACACAAATTATAAACCTTCCTTGTAGAAATATCGTTTTTCATTTTCAAAATCGGTACAACAAAAAGATCGCTGTTCCTTCCTGTTTAAAAATGCTCAGAATCCAAAGGATTAAAACGAAAGTATCACGAATAATACAATACAAAGCGAGACAGTAATTAACATTTGATCAAGGAATTAGTTATAACGGGTTACGGATTTCGGATTTGCTTTCGTCACCGCGAAAGAAAACGTTTCAACGAAATTGTAGAGGACACGGTGCCCGCAGAATTCAGTGGATTCTTCTAAAATTACAAGCTTCCTAATTATGATATTACTACGCTCTCGAGCGATGTAATAGGATCGGTACAAAAATTTTTATTCGAGACGTTAGAAAAACGAAATATACGCGGCGGGAGACAGGTATCCGGTAAGTACCCGCTATCATGGAAATTGGGGTGCAATTTCAAGGCATTGAAGTGCGTGAGCAAGCCGGGATGGGCCTGTGATTACCAATGAGCTGCCTGCCTTTTCTTCCACTTTACTATGTTGCACCGAAACTCGAACCGCCGTGTCTCGCTGCAACCGACACCGCCAGTGTGCATATACGCGACTGGCGACCTCCTGAGGCGTTCACGCAAGAATGTTAGTGATTTCAACGAGTGGGATTGTCACGCCATAAATGTCCGTGCTCATTTTCCATGTAACTTTTGCAGAAGCAGTTACATCGAACATTTGGTAAACCGATAGACGTCGATTTTTAGAGAAAAGCTGCACGTAGAGGTACCGTCTGTTTCACAAGAGTGTTGGAACGATATCTAGGAAAATAATTGATATTTTTTAAAATTTCAAAAACAGATTTACAGTACATCTAAAACACTACGGCACAATTACCTAATATAATAAATAATTCCCTTTATTTCCAGGTATAGCCTCTACGCTATATGTATAAGCTTATTTTACCAATCACTTAGAAGTTACTTTTCGTGAACTATATTTCTTCCCTTTGTTTCATTTTATCGATGATAATTTTTAAAACGTGTCAGAGGGAATAACACGTATAAAAAAACAAAGACGGTTTTTCTCCTGTACCGTGTTAACAGAAGGCGTTTTTTCTGTGACCATGTTATTTCAAAATCGTATAAGAAAAGAGGTGTATTACTTTTGGCCAAGATTTCTGCGAAACCAGCCACTGTGCGACGGAACATCCTACCAAAACACCCTCCTCCGCAGATTATCAATAATCTCTCTTGCTTCGATCCCCTCGCCGTCATGGAAGCTTTCCGTTCATAGTCTACCCTTCAAAAAAAAGAAAAGAAAAAATAAGCCAAAGAAATTATTAATCCCAGCCTCGATAGATGGTTTTTCAACGAGCGTATACCGCTAAAATCGTGACCATCCCGGTGTTGTCTGCCACGATGTTGCAACACCCCGACGTAATCGTTCGATCTTTATTTACCGGTGGCGGAGCGCCGTTTTACCGAGGCCGAGCTCGTAATTTCCACCCGGAGAGGCTGGCTGAGGTAATCTCGTTCCGTGGGCCACACTACTATTCGGTTTACCTGGCTACCGGGACACACGCTCGGCCGTGAGCTGGCTAATAAGCATTCGTGATTTCGCGTGCTTAGATTTTTACGGGCAGGTGAGACCAGGCAACTGTCCCCTCGCAGGCAGAGATCCAAGATCCTCCCCTTTCTGTTCAATCCTCTCTCCCTCCCTCTCATTTTCGTTCTCATTCTTCTCTTGTTCGGTTGTTCGATAGGGCGCGGTAGAAAAAGACGATCGGGGCGATGTGTCCCGAAGCTGGCCCGGTCGCGTTCGACTTTAACGGAGCCGATGGGCGTCGCCCACTGAAATTTCGCATTGACTCCGTCTCCACCGAGACCCGTATACCCGGTGGCATTCATAAATTGTCGATCGGGGTGAGGGGTTGATCGAGCAGACGTGGGGGAACACCGTGCCTCCCTCCAACCCCCCCCCCCTTTTTCGTATTAGAAGCACCACGGTGGATCTTGATAGCGAGAGGGGTCTGGGATACGAGGTTGTTTACTTTGGATACCTGATTCTTGGGTAGGATCTTCGTTTATGATTAGATACCTGATCTTCGATAGAATTGCAGTTTACGATAAAGGTACCTAAATTTCGATAGGATTGAAGAGCCGGCTAGAAGGGAAACTTGGGACGATATTGAGTTGTTGTTTAATAGGCCTCGTTTTTGAACTGCAAAGTTTCAACGATTGTGGGTTAATCGCGAAATAGAAACAGATTTGTCATCGAAGAAAGATCCATCTGCAACAAGAGCGGAGGGGCTATAAATTATGCGCTTGACTGGTTCCACGTCTACCCACCCCCAGTGGTGGGGATAACGCCTGGACAATAATCGAGGAGAACAAGCCAGACGATAATTTAGAGAAGTCTGTAATATTAAAAATTACCTTTAGCGTTATATAAAGGATCTAGAAAATTTTGCTATTTATTTTAAAATTAAAATCGAAGAATTGTATCAACCAAAATCTGACGTCTACAGTACCAGACAAATGAATTCAGACAAAGACATTTTTCATTGTATTTGTTGTTATGGTGATGTTACTGAAGTTCTGCCCTCCGGAGTGTTTACTATTATTCCGTCGCAAGATTTCATAAAAGTTATACGGAGCCCACTTATGTATCACAAAATATAAAATAAGTTTTATTTTTATATAACTAGACAAAAGTATTCGGACGTTTCATGCAAAATCATAAATGTAATTTGAAACAAGAATTTCAGGAGAACATTATATTATATCTTTATTTTAGCCATTCCTGGATGGTATGAGGTAAAAGTTCAGCAAAAATTATCAAACAAAATATGTATTTATTTATTAATATACGGGTATATAACCCTTTAGTATACAATCCAGTTATAATCAGTCAATTGTAGGTAACAATGTGTTGTATGATCTATGCTTAAAAAAGACTCGAGAATTAAAGATGTCCAGCGATACACAGAATTTATTTACATTCATAATTATGCGGTTTTTGCAATTATGTTGTCCATAATATCATAGACGGTTCAAATGGAGCGGCATTATTCATAGTTTCTCGATGTGTGGACATCCCCAAATACACGGTACATTCAACAAAATAAACAATTTGTTCGAGGAGGACATTTAGAAAATATATCATGTCTGGTCGACCTAAGAAACCAACAATTACACAATACAGGCGTTGATTATTTAATGTAACATAAGTAGTATCCATGGGCGTCGCCAAGTTATCATTCAGGGTCGTGGGGCAAAAATATTAACACATCGACTGCTACAGTGAAAAAGGCCGTACGTAGCCAGACACACTATATTTTGTTTTTAAAGTCATAAATCGTTGAAAATGTATGCGTTTTGTTAACAGAAGCTTGGTCGTGTTTGAAATTATACTGCAATATTAAATATTATGCAAAAATTTTGTAACTCTGGGAAGGGAGGGGGGAGGCCAAAATCCAATTCTTTTCTTGTAAGGTGGGGCAAAAGCCCCTTTTTTTCCATCCAGGAGGACCCCTGGCTACGCCAATGATATTATCCTTAATTCAAATAATACAGGAAACGGTTTTTGTCCAAGAAACATTTGTCCGGTACTGTATATTTTATACATGTTACAAAATCGATCGAAAACATACGGAAACTGAAAGAAAAACGGAAATCAGAGAACCAGGACACGACGTAATGGTTCTTCGTGGACTCCCTATCGAATCGTGTTTCCTGGGAACGGGTGAAGTATCAACGTGTCAGACCGATTTATATCGTGCCAGAAAATTGGACGTAACGAGAAACGTCGGCGTTTTCCAGTTTCCATATAAACGAACCGACCGTGGACGGTTCTTGTCCCTCGTTGATTGAAACGACGTCGAGGTGTAATCCGCGACCGGATTCCGGCCGCGTCCTCCGCGATCGAAGGGCAGAAAATCGTATATACCCGCGGCGTTTCATCTTGTCGCGACGTGTCGATCGATTCAGGACGACTTCTTGCGAGGACAGCCGCGAGTGTAACCGCGGATTTGTCCGCGAAATATCATCGGGACCTCGTCCTCGTCGTGCGTTCCGTTCGCTCAACTATGTCGGCCCCAGCGGCGTTCGGTTTCCCTTTGACGTCTTGCTTTTTCGTCGCGACCGTCGCGCACGGCTCGCGTTCCCACACGGGAAACGTATTATTTATCTGACCCTTTCTTCTCGATCTTGACAATGTTCGTTGATCGCGATCTAGTATAAATTTTTCTACGATTTATCGAGGGTAAATATTTGCACCGCGATAGTCTTGAAAAGGTTGCAACAATTGCAATTACACCTCGATTTAAGCCGAGTATTCGTTCCGTTTAGTTCTTTTTTAAATAAATATTTTTATAACTTATACTGCCCTCTCTAATAGTATAAAATAATCCGAGGAATCAAAATGATGAGGATTATAAAAAATATAATTATCACGTAGCTAAATTTTATTTAAGCCAATGATAAGATAGATAGACTAACATACAAAAACTACTTTACTTTTATTTAAAGAATGAGTATTTGTATTTTTTATATAAATTACGCCTTAAAGGATTTTTTTTATTTAGGATTAGTCTGTATAGTAAGAGCGTGGCCGGTGAAATTTTCACCTGGATACAGCTATCAGAACAATTCTGGTGGCTTCGTGTAGCCTGATCCTTCCTCTACGAAGCTTTGTATCAATAGACATAGAATTCAAAGGTTTTCAAAGGTTTATATCAATAGACATAGAAATTAGCAAAATTTTTCATATTGAATCGCAATTCGTGTTATGAGAATCGAAGGGGTTCAAATAATTCACGGGGGGTGCAGATATCATCGCGGTATCGCTCGTACCGGAAACCATCCTGGAGCTGTTGTAATTTTGCTGTTCGCGGATGGTGTCCTTCGTGTGTTCCTGCCGCCGTAGGGTTTCTCCAGACACAGAACGTTCAGTTTTTCCGTGATTGACGCGCATGCCTCCGTCGGCGAAGTAAAAGCAGGCTACCCAGGAGCGATTACGTGTGACGTGCGTGGACTATGGTTAACTCTGAAAATCGCCCGTCAACTTTGTCCGGTTTGTAGCTCCTTTTAAACGTCGGCTCCTGCCTGCTTATTAAAAGCGATCGGGCCAGCACGGGTCGGGGCGGTTCTGCGCGGGCGTGTTCCGGCGCGTAGGACCGTTGCGTACACACAGATTTCGTTGAAACGCTGCACAAATACCATACTTTTGGTCTTCTTTTTTTTTTTTAATATTTTTTGTCTGGCGGTATTTCCATAGTGTTCTACGTTTCACAGGTCGTGCAAGTTGATTCGAGAAACATACAGTGGGTAAAAGAAATATTCGCACACCATTTAAAACAGGACAACTTTTTTGAAATTGGATAAAGCGACTCGAGTTCTTTTGAGAAGTTAGAAAGATTAATTTACTAAATGATGTGTGAAACAATTGAAACAGTTGCAATTCGTCGGAATCACCAAGAAAATAGTAATGGTCGCTTTTTACGACTTTTTTATCTGACACTGTTATGAAAATTTAACAAATATTTTTGAAGTTTGAACATTTTTTTTCACACATCATTTAGTAAACTAATCTTTGTAACTTGACAAAAGAACTCAAGTCGCTTGGACCAATTTTTAAAAAATTGCTCTGTTTTATAGGGTGTGCGAATACCTTTTCTTACCTACGAGATCTGTAGCCCATTCTGTGACGAATTCATTGACATATAATGTATGAATCTTTCAGGGTTATTCAAAGTTATTTGCTACTGTTCAAACTTTACACAAGTACAGTAAATCTTCGACGAGTGTTCGAAAGTTCCTGGGCACTGAACATTAAATATTTCATAAACTAAAGGCTATATGCGGCTGAGACAAGTATCATTGGCTTCAGAATTCCAAGCTCTGGAGCCCTTTCCTTGCCAGTGCCAGGGAGCATTCCAGCACTTATCGAGTATTTACTGTACTGTCTGTTTCTCTACATATATTCATATTTTTCGAATGTTTTAGTACAACAGAAATGTTGTCTGATCGATTTCGTAAGTTTCCTCTAACGAATTCCAGGTAGATTATGAATAAATCTGATTACAATTAAATCCAATGCACGTCAGGCGTATCGTGCGGGACGAACGAAAAGCAACCGACAATTTGTCCGGCAGCGACAGTGTGAACGAATGGATTCGAAAATGTTTCTAAATGATTGTCGAGAAGATGTCCCTTTATATGAAGAATTTTTATTTGAATTTACATCGCTCACAGGCACACGAACTGGTCTGTCGTAACGCGACTGCTTTTGTTTAGAGCGTGCAATTTCGAAGCTCGCGCTTGTTTCTTGTCATTTACGAGGCTGCCCGTGGCCGGGGTACCTCGGGGCCGGCACAATTTGCCGCGGATCCACCTAAATGGTTCGCGCACGAAGTGTCATTACATTCCTGAAAACGGTTGCAAAGGGTGGTCCTAATGATACGGTCACATACACACACACATGTACACGTACACAGACGCGCCACCTTCTCCCGTGATCGTCCTCGATCATCCTCACCTTACGTTGTATGTATACCTGGGTAAAATGATGATGGTCGTTTCAAGGTCGCTAAAAATGACAATTCTCGGTTTGTACAATCTCCATATTCTTGTGACTCGAAACCCATTGACGAAAAAGCGATTTATTTGTCCACTGTTGCTGCCAATGTAATTGGATCGACTGGTTTATAGTTAACTCTCGGAAGCTGGACATTTATGATCATCGAATAGACGGCAATATCTGGGTGTTTAGATAGATCCCTACTGATCTGTTCTTAGAAGAGAACATATTGAATCTGCACACGTCGATTTTAGTGAAATTTATATGGAAGATAGTTCTCCAAAAAATATTTGACTGGTATTTTCTTCTATCGTCCATCGTCCATGTCAAGGGGGTGATAACAACCCCTGAAATTGAGGGATGAAACTATATTTTTTGGAATACAGTGATTCCTCGGTGAATGCGACACGTACAACGGCGTTATTCCCATCACTTGGGAGTTCCCCTGCTGGAATCAATCAATACAGAGTAAAGAGAAGGTAATCTTTGTGCCAAAAAGACATTTACGAGGGGCTGAAAACGTTTCCGTCATGTCACGAATGCACCGAAGCGGACTCGAGTTCGTCGCACTCATGGAGACATTACAGTGTCTCGGAAACTAGTGGGAATGGGATAAAGTTTTTTCTTCTAAATTGTGTATTTTTGAATGGAAAATTTAGTCGAATGAGACAATTAAACAAAAAGTTGACATTTTTAATATTTCATTTGAACAAATATTTTTTTCTTGAATTTTCTTATGTGACTAAATATCTTCCATTCGAGAACACAAAAACATGTTCTTCATCCAATAATCCTTAACATGAACGATGGCCGATAAAAGCCCATATAAGTTTCATTAACTTTGGCGTGTGTGGGTTCGGTATGTTCCCTTGTTAGATGTGCTTTGGAAGAAAAGTCTCCAAAATGTGCTGGTCGCTTCGGTTAGTTTCTGTAAAGTGAAATGATGCGTGAAGTTTCCGGAATAAGCGATCCCATATGTCATGCAACTTTCTTGAAAGTTATAGGTAAGATGATAATAGTATTCATTTGACACGGTCATGATAATTTTTAGGACCAAAACTTGATAACCAATTACAGTTCGTAAAATAACGAATACTGATCAACCTGAAAAATTTTCGGAATACGGACATTTTAGGTCCGACGACTGGGTCAATTCTGACTCAGGGTCAGTTTCTAACGATAATCGAAGAAGCGTAAACTTGAGAAAGACTGGATGTCAAATGGGTCGGGTCTTTCGGGACCCGGTTATAAAATCGGTAGCATTAATAGAGAACATACCAGGTTTTCATTTACACGTTGTTACGTTACGTTCTACCGTAAAACCAGGTTGCAATTAACGGCGTTTTCCTTAGTTTCACTATCGCGACCCTTTCACTGAATCGCGCTTCAACTGTAGAGCACTCTCACCACGCGAACGCGTCCGACTCGCTTCCGCGTGATGATTAACGATTTCATCGAAAGCGGTTGATATTTGCAGAAACGAATCACGATCGCAGGTGTCGACGGTGACTCCGACATAATATTTTTCGCTCGTCGAACGTGCCAATTTTCGGATACTCTTTGATACAGTGTACGTCCGATTTTTTTCTCTATTTTCTCAAAGCCTTTATATATTTAGGTAGGAGAGACCAGGGCCAAACGTAACAATTAGTTTCCTTGAGTCTACCTCAACCTAACCTATGTTCTTATATTTATTAAATACAAACAACCAATTTTCTTAAACAAGATTACTAAATTATCAAATAAAATGTTATGTTTTCTGTTTTCATTTTTGTACCTTAAATATACCTATATTGTAAAAAATTATACTTTGGACATTATGCTTTTACTAAACTGCTGTAGGAAATGCATCCATTATCTAGTAGAAGAATAGATTTACTAGGATTAGTATACATTTTTATATTTGGTTGATACTTCTGCTAAAATCGTACGTAAATGCATACATTGACTAGTAAGTGTATACATTTACTTAACTTCACGCTTTCACTGTGACATATAAACTATATACGTATAAATTCACTTTTACTGTATGGGAAATAAACCTTTTATGAGATTTAAATGCATCAAATAAAAAAAATGTTTAGTGAACATCGCATTCTCTTCGTACAAGCCAGGTGTCCTAACATATACAAAAATAGTTCGATACAACAGGTTTATTACAATCTGTCTCATCGTTTCCTTTCACGGGCAACGACGCACAGTGTTCGATTGTTATAAAAAATGGGACAAAAATCAGTATTACTTGAAAATTTACTATATTGGCAAAAAGGTAGAATTAAATATACCTCTTACTCTTCGTAGACAGATGTATCATTCCTGTCAAGTAATTACATAACGTCATCATTGAACATCACAAATTGCACCTGTTATCTAAATAATTCGTTGATTATTGTCATACTTTAAAGCCAGATTTTCAGTATTTCAAACAATTTTGAACATATTCAATTCGGTGAAATAGAAAAATAATTACGATGATTTAAATAATTTCAAATCATTTCAATTTTTACGTAATAAATAATATTAAGGAGAAAAAACTTGTCAGTTAGTCGTATTCGACAGTAATAAATCAAATGACAGAACAATGTTAAATTTACAAAATATTTTTTTTTCTAATTTTTGTCAATTTTTTAGAAGAATCGACCACTGTACGACGCTTCCCTTCGCGGCCTCATTCACACTCAATTTCTTCAATTAGGGAAATCACTGCGCGCCGCGCCACGTCGTCTTCTGTCCCCCCGAACATGAGTCGCCCAACTGCGCCATGGAGTTTACCTGCGCGATTAACATACTTAAAAATACACACGACGATCGCCGGCGCAGCCTGATGATCCGGAGAAGTGTGGCTCGCGACAAGCATGCGAACGGTCGTCGGGGACGTCTGGTCCGCGCGAGTTTGGCCATTCGAAAATCACAAGGTTCGACGCGGCGAGGAAAGGGTGCACTTTCGCTTCGGGTGATATAGATACACAGGAGCCGACACCTGTGGCCATTTGACATACTTCACCATTTCCGAAGACGAGCAATTTCGTCAACAACTAAACCAATTGGTTGAGTATATTGTTTTGGGAGTTCAAAAGTTTAATTCGAAGTATTCGAATTTACGCCCAAATGAATCTTAATGTCTTCATCGAGCGAAATGTTCTCCATTATTAAAAAATTGAAGCATGGTCGACCACAGTTTCTCCACTTTTTTAAATAACCTTCGTTTTTTGCAAAATTCTTGCACGTGGAGTTTAATAATGAAACCATTTTTAAGGTCGATCACAATTTTTCAATTTTTTAAACAACCTTTTTTTTGCAAAATTTTTATTTACATGAAATTTGACTAAAGTGAAACTTATGTTTAGGCCCGATATTAATCGACACTTCTCGAATTCATACTAATTGGCAAACTAGTTTGTATTCCCACAAACCCATTACGTACTTATAATACAGTTCACTGGCAAATATCGACCAAGCTTGCATCTGGCTACGAGTATACATTACAGTGGGTGATCAAATTATTATGAACACTTCAAATTATTATGAAATTGTCACTCATTTAAATTTTGATCAAGAATGGAATTGAAAATGCACTTATAATGATTCCTTCTTTGTTACAAAATATATTGTTATATTTTTTTGACACAATATGATTTAACATTGTTAGAATAAATAACAATCAACGAAAACAAACATATAAATCACACTTACGATTGTTCAACGGTAGCACAAATTGGTAGCTTTTATTACAAGTATGCATCTTGCTGTACATTGATTAAACAAAATACTGTTTCGAACATACCAAAACGTAATTAAATTATGTATCTGTATCTTAAGAAAAAAAAAGGGTATACTTGAAATCGTAATAACAACGAAACCATAAAATATATCATTTCCCCATCTGTTCGTAATAATTTGATCACCCACAGTATACTGACTTTTCGATTGTTCAATGCAGTCTCTCGATAGGATTTTTGCAAAATGTCTCGTGACAATCAACGTGCTAAAATACTCGTCCACACAACGTTCGAGACACGCAGTCAGATGTCGATACAATTACGCGCAGCGCTTGCTCCCATCGTCACTCTGTCCGACAAGCGCACACCTGTGGAAGTGTGTCACTTTTGCACGGAATCGACCAACCGACCGATCACGACTAATCACGCTCAATTCCGACACCGTTGTAATTTTCGTGACGGCGGGCCGTGTGCGATCCGTTCTCTCGTGACTTTGGATCGATAACCGATCGCGTTCCTCGAAGATCGCGAGATCGAAACTTCGAAACAATCGAGGCCTCTCCCACCCTTTCTCACCTTTTGTACGGCTCGCCGCTTTGAAAAGAGATCGCCCCTCCCCCCCCCCATTTACCTGGTCCGATCGTTCCAGCCTTTGTACAATTTAGTTGCGGATGATCGTGCCGCGTGAATCCACGCACGCATGCCGTTGGATCGCGAGAAATCCTTCGTGAAACGTCAGGATTTCCTCGAAAACCAACGAAACGAAGAACGGAATGTATGAAAGAGGGGCGAAGAAGCACGTAAACACGAACATACACGGGCGAGTGTCTTGCCGCGTGACGGATCGACGAAGCTTAGGAATAAGAATTTAATAACATTTAGTTTTTAATCAACTTTACATATTGGTTAATTACAGTTTTTTTAGATGATTGCAGATTTAACCCTTAAATTGTGGGGTGAATTTAGTATTTTATAGATCAATTTACAGAACTAAAATTATGTTAGAGATTTGTTTCCTTTATTAAAGGTTTCTTCGGATTTGAAGTAGAGTAAACTATAGTAATGTTTACTGCATTGTTTTTTTGCACAATTTCATTCATGTTAAGCACGTACAATCCAGAGTCTACTTATGGTGTATCGGTTTTATCGATTGGTATATTTGGTTACACTTTTATGAACGAAAATTATTAACAACAGTCACCATTTTCATGGTGAGCTAGAGCTTGGTCTGTAACTTTTACAAGACAGTATTGTTCTAGCAGTAAATGTGCTTAAAAGTATTGAAAATAAATTCAAACAGATGATGGATCGAGATGAAATGCGTCTAAAATCTCTGTGTTTACTCTTAAAAATGTACTTATTACTCAAATTTTACTATACACGAATCTTAATACTTATTCTTAGACTGCGGATTTTTATGCAAAATCAAAGTTTTTAAAGTAATTTATAAAGACAGAAGCGATCGTAGAAATTTATTTTCCCCCTTAAGTATCTTATTGGATTCAGAATAAAATAGAAAACACGTTGGATCTGATGAAGGTTTTGTTTCTTATTGTAAAAGCATATAAATGCATAAAATCCGCAGTCTACTTATTATAGAACTTGTTGTTTTGCATTCTCATATAATAAAACATCGAAATAAACAAGCATCTTTTAAGTGACTATTGAATAAAAGAAAAATAATATTCAAAAAATATTCATGTAGACTGCGAATTTTATGCAAGTTTGGCCTATAGAGTTCTGTGAAACGCAATGGACGACAAAACTTTCATCAGCTCTAACCAGTTTTCTATTCTCTTCATAAGTGAAACAGATATTTAAAGTATCAAAGAAATTTCTACCTTTGTTCCTGTCTGTATGAATTACTTTGTAAAATGTTATTTTGCATAAAAATCCACACCCAATTCATAAGTTCTCTCCAATTCCATCTAACCAATTAAGTATTAACTCTCATAAAAGTATTATCTTGCTGAGGATCGTCGATTTATGGTACGATATTGGTATCCCTGAAAACTATACAAGATTATCAGTTTCGTTTTTATATAAGTATTTCAGATAGGGCGGATATCGTTGATTACTAATGATCTCCATAACGTCACTGGCAGATCGAACGTCGATCATAAAGGCCACACCTTAACACCAGCTTATTAACGAATACAATTAATTGATGAAATTCCTATATATATATATAGCAGTGAAACGCTGTGAATATTCGTCTAAAATTCTACACAGATCTAATTTTCGAACACCTGTTGGTTCACAATCACCGCTCTCACCTGAGACCTATATTTAGGGGTCCACGGCGATCATAGCACGTTTAGAAAGTATCCTGGAATCACGGAAATCCTCATCCTTCCTGTCGAAAACAAACACACCTCGATGGGATCTAATCGAATCTCCCTTACCTTTTCGAAGATCTCTGGATAATAACGATCCACTGAACATCGATATCGAATCTCATGAATCAGTAATTTTTATTTCGATAAATTTACGGTGTACGGTGAACAGCGTGCTGATTCTAAATTCGACGAAAAAGTATCGTTGTCCCAAATGTCGCTTAATTTTGGAGTGGCGGTCGACGAATTAGGAGAGGTGACTGGATGAGAAATTACACGTTTCCTGGGGAAGATTTATTAGAAAACTGTTGATTGCGGTTGATCTAACATGGTGTTACTTAACGGTGAGATTAAAGGTGTGTCGTAATGAACCGAGATGTTACGAATCGCTGTTTTCTTGTTTCCTGGAAAACGTCGTGTGTGGTCTGTTTGACCAAATGTGGTTCGTTTTGTATCATTAAATACGTGAAGGCAATGTGTTTTCTTATTGTACTAATCAGAATGTTGAAATCGAAGACATTCTTTTGTGGGATTTAGTAGGATCTCAGGGAAAATAAATTGAAAAGTTAATGCGAGACTACGGATACAAGGTATTCTTGCAATGTAATACGTTGGAGATTTAAATGGCGCCTGTAAGCGGACACTTCAGTAGTCATCGCGCTAGAATTGAACTCATATTCGAATGAAACTTTTTAATATTCACACAAAATCTCAAATATTAAATACAATTTGTAACTATTCTAATAAAATCTTAAATAAATGAATGAATTCGACTTCAGTAATATCATAAGATTGATATGATAATTTTTTCTCCCTAAGATAATTTTTTTCAAATAGTGGCATTGAAAGTGAATAGGTAGACATTTCTCATTTTTTATTGTAACAATCTTGGTGAAAGTATTTCATTTTCAGTGTAATATAATATTGTTTTTATTATTTTCTCCCATTGAGCAGTAAGCATATGTATAATTATGGTTTACTGGTTGTATCAGAATCGATTAGTTGTCGTGTGTGTAAACAGGCAAAATGTGTTTTCCGTAGTCGGGGTTGGTCGACACCCATCATGGTTATCATCCCTTCATGCGATGGGGCGACAACCCTCCTCGAGTGACCCGATCCCCTGATACTTTTGCGTCAACGAGCACACTCGACCTTAGGGGTCGTATTCATTTCAGTGTCACCGCTATTCATTCGGCGTCATTGAATGTACATAAACACGTGATAACATCATCATGACACTTTCAACCCTGTGTGTTTCATGGGGATGCTACTGGCGACAATATTTGGGCAGATAAAAATAAACACCGTCCTCTTGTGTTCATATTAATTATATAATCAATTAAAATTTCCGGAACAGTGACATTTAGCATTTCAAAACTAATAGTATATGTGTACTTTTACATGGGACTGTCATTATACCTATAGGGGTTAGGTAGACTTTTCGTAAAATTATTTTTAAATTCCGAATATCTTTGAAATCTTGTATTTAGTCAAAATAGAGGATGACTGGAATAAATAACTAATATTGTTAAAATAGGATAGGTGTTTGAATTATTACGAAACCAATAAAGTGAGTGCCAGAAAAAATAGTGGACACCTAATATCTGAGATACATTCTGTATTTCAGTGGTTTTTCAGCAAAAGTGTTCAAATTGTCGAAAATTGAAGATGTTTCCACACGGTTTTCACGCTTTCGTTAAGGATTGATAATATATATCCAAATATTAAAATGAAATTCCTGAATTTCATGGTATTTTCATCGAACCACTGAAAATAAAACCTGCAAAATAATTCTATTTATAATATAAATACGCTCAAAAAAATGTCTTACGGTCTTTTGATTAAGGGTTGGAAATTTTCACACCGACAATATAAAAATAACGATTGCTTCGATTTCATAGTTTCACAGCGAATACAATAATAAAAAGGTCACAGAACACCGATACGTCGAATTTAAATACGAATAAACGTATGTTTCCTCGCGATTCCCACCCTCCCATTAGGGGATAGTAAGCTACTGAGGTGTATCGTATGTCGCATGCCACGTGGATCTCGGCTCAGCGGGAGCTTAACGGAGGATTACCAGCGCATTCTGCTACTACCAGATAACAGTGTGTAAGTTGTCATCCGTTCACACCAGTTTTCGGAAGCAGCACGCTCTGAACCGCTCCTCCGCGGCCGCCCCGTCAAGCGATCCGAAAGATCGGAGATAGCGGACCGCCCCGTAATTGGATGATTTTCATGGGGAACGGTTCTGGGCTGAAAGTAAACGATAAAACCGCGGATAAACGCCACGATTCTCACTGATTTTTCGTCCCGGTGGCGACGCGCCACGGTCGACTTTTTCAGTCATTCTGGCGAGACAAAAGTCGGAAGTGGTACATAAATCATCGGTTGAGCGAAAATGTTTATTACTTGTTTTAAAAACACCATCGATATGCTGCTTTTTTACCATCTTTAAAAATTTGAACCCCTCAGCCTCCTAAAATTACTTTATTTACGCTAAACCCCGATTCAGACCTGGGCACTTCCAAAATGATATTGTTTGAAATATTTCAAATAAATTAATATAAAAATAACATTATTTGAAATATTACTTTAATGTTATTTTATTTTCTAATCATGTGAAATAATTCTGAGAAATAATTGTGAAATTGTTCTTCGAAATAATATCAGGTAATCATGTGTAAGTTTGGTCTATTGACATTTGTCTGAAGAGTAACACTATTCTTTAATCTTCCACACCAGTGGAACGATTATTTTCTTTCCAAAGGCCCAAGGAAAAATCTCTCACGGATGAGTTTTTTGAAGAGCTTGTTCTGCTTACGGGAAATTACTGTAAAGGTTTCTTAAAACAACATCTTTTTGTTGCCTATTATTGTGAGTATTATGTCCTTTGCAAAACTTGAAATGCAAAAACAACAAAATAAGTCATTATTTGAAATTGTTATTAGTTCAAATAAATTGATAATATATTCAAGTAACAGTATAGACAATAAAGTTCCGAAATAAATGATTTCAAATAGTTATTTATTATTTTCATTGTAAATAAAATTTACCCAGGTCTGCCCCGGTTATATAAGGGTGAACGGTTTCTCGTGCGAATTTAATTTTTTCCAATTGGATTACGCAAGAGACCGTAACAATAGACGGTGTATACGTTCGTTGAAGAAAGAACGCAGGAGATGGGGAATTTTTCCAGGAAGTTACCTGACGTGTACGCCATGTTCTCTTAATTACCGGCCCCACGGTAAAGGCGGGTTTCACTTTCCGTTTTAGGGAAGCCGTGCATCGATTCGCACGTGGGAGATTACGCGTTGATTTGCGTTCAATGGATACTGATTTTTGCGCGGAATTTCGATTGTACACCGTGAGAAGATTGTTTTGGGAAACTTCACCGTCATATTGTTCAAATTGGTTGTGTGAAACCTTTTACGGGTTATTATTTCGTTTAAATATCTGTAATAGCGGGAACGAACGTTTCAACATGAAATGTACGATCCGTTATGTAATTTGGTAAAATAAACATGATTTTATGCGACTTGTGATAAAAATATAAATTTAGTCCCTTTAAAACTGCAATAAGAAATCTGAATTTTTCTGGGGTTTTTAATTTTTTATAACTAGGACTTTTAACCAAAAAATTCGGATAAAAATTCTATACCTCATGCCTTGTTAATCAAAATGTATTACATATTTTTCGGAATTTTTTGTGAACAGAGAAAATATATTAAATACGGATAATCCGATTTTTCTCTGTCAGTACCTTTCTGGTCGAGAAAGGGGGTTGGAAATAGGTACACATCTTTTTTTCTCCGAAGACTATTGAATGATCCATAGCCAAACCAATTTCGTGATTATATTGCTTCTGAGTCACCTGTATATTGCGATAAAATTCGTATGGATAATAGTTACCACCATTTTCATTTGATCCTTTCGAAACTCACGGAACAATACGTCCCTAAGGTAACTTTTACAATGTCTGCTGGGATATCAGGCCCCAAGTTCAATTAATTGTTTTTATAAATAGAGTTTCGGATAAACTGACAAAAAGCACCCCAAACTCTGACCTTGACATATGTTATCAAGATCATCCTGTCCAGTAACTTTCAAAACGTTTAAATCGCCGCTTATTGGTTATTAAAAAGTTATATTATTGAGTGTTGTATATAAACAAATTGTAAATTATAACTAAGTGAACAATAAAAAGAAGTGTATTATATCTTGTACAATTACATTATCAAGTTTATCGTTAAACAAATATCCTTCCCGAAAGGGTTAAACTCTCCCCTCCAAAATGACAGTCTCATGCGCGACCAATTTAATAAAATTCAGTACCACCTCCAATGAACTGTCGCCTTAAAAACGGTACCGAATTACATTTCCGAATGGTATGTTACCCAGGTATCGATTGCATTCTACAAAAAAAAAATAATAATAATAAAACAAGCGTTTGCAAAACCGTCTTCGGACTTTCGGTTACCATTGCGCGCGGAAAGAGAGTTTTCATCCACGAAACATCGTAATTACGAGGAGCCTTTAAGCTCCTTTGCTCGACAATAAAATCCTCGATGCGAACACGTACGAGCAACATTATTGGCGACCGTGTGTGCGTGCAAACCGGTGTTTTACGCGACTTCATTTCTCTTTATTAAAGATTGACTGTTCCATCGGATAATCGGGTAATGAATAGAGAGAAAGATTCCGGGAGGAGTAGACGCGGGTAAAACCGATCGCCAATTTCGTTCTCGTGTTCTTCGTCGTCGGTTAGATTCAGTCATTAGTGTGCCCAAGGCCGTCAATTAAGATTATGAGCTTAATACGAAAAGTTTAAAAGGTGGCGGCCACGAGCGAGCGGATCCAGGCGGTTTCTCGCGATCGCGAAATCTTCGTTTCGTTTCTGCGGGACTCGGAGCCGATCATGGACGTAGCCAGGTTATCGGTTAGGGGGGTGGGGAGCAAAGTTTACTTTAAGGGGTTTCATACCTTTGAAATTGAATCAATTGATTTGAATCAAAAATTGGTTTGTTTACGCAGAATTATTGTTTATTAGTAATTCAACGTATACATCTTATTATATGTTATTTCCTTAGTTTTTTTTTGAAAATTTGAGCTATACGTCTATCAACACATGAAAATAGCTGCCATTTAATTATAACCTGTTTTATCAAAACACTTTCTGCGGTACTAGATATGTTTAAGTACTAGATTTTAGTATTAAGAATATTACCACAAAGTTTGGTCCAAATTGGCTCAGTAGTCTTAAATATTTCTGGTACCGATTTCGAAAACTGCATTTCGAGTAAAACAATGCTTTTAAATGCCACTCATTTTCTTCTGTTGATAGATATATAGTTCAATTTTTCAGAAATTATTATTAATAATTCTGCCCATCCAAAAAATGTTCCTCTGCTTTTAAACGAATTTGAAAACAGAAAAATGATGACATAAACCCCACCTCATTTTACATGGACTACACATACTTAATTTCGAACAAAATCCCTGACAAGGAGTGCAAAAAGTGATCGAGTTAGCGTGGAATGACTCTATGCTGTTTTCACCCCTAAAATATTTCCCACTCATCCTGAAACACCCTCTACATATAACAACAATAATAATTATTTACGAAAACGTCAGCAGGTGATTCCGAAACGTTCGCCAACGCGCGATCCAACATTAAGCTAGAAGATGACGTACAAGAATCAGTCCGCTCGATAAAAAATTCTGATCCTATAAAAGAAAGATTTATAACAAAACCCCGAGAAGAAACCCTCCCTCCTCCTCGCAGATAATTCTTTCTATCACGCGCGGTCGGTACGTCCGGTGGCGCAGTGGCGATCAAAGGGCGGCGGTTCTTTCGCACCCTAATTGGATGATTTTCGCGACCAGGTTCTGGTCCCTTCTCGCCAAACCAGGAGTGGAAAGGGGTGGGGGGCGGCACGGGGGATGGAACGTTTCCAATACAGAATCGCAAGTTCGACGGTTACGCCGCTGCGTGTTACGTGGCGAACTCGTGAACGGTAGCCGTCGCAGCGCGACGTTCCTTTTTGCTTCTCGTGGCGCGCGCGCGCTAGCAAGCAGCATCCTTCCTTTCCCTCCCCGCAGAAAACATTCGGGCACCCGGTCAGCGAGCTCGAACAATTTTAATTCCTCAATCGTGGCCGGTACTCCAGAAGGAGAATCCACGTTGAACAAGAGGGACGAAAAGGGGGGGGGGGAGGGGGCACGAGCTCGTACACCGTGTAGGATGAGGTTCAAGAATGGGGAGGGTGAACGCGGCCTGGAAGAAACAAGGAGGCCCGTTGCGCCCCACAAATAATTGGGCAAAACTGCTTCTGGCGAATAATTACTCGAATGATTGAAGGCAGAACCCCTTCTCTCTATCTCTCTCGTTTCTGCCCCTCTTTCCCCGGTTCTTACGAACCCCTTCCAGGGTTACGTTGCACAGCACGATCTCTAACGAAAGGCCAAACGAAATCCAAGAAATAAGCGGAAGCAAAAAGGCCGATGCACTTTGCGGTCTGCGGGCAACGACGGCCACTCGAATCCACCCGAAACAGGGGGCTCGTTAACCGGGCTGGGGGGGGGGGGACTGTGGACGCGGTGAAAGCGGATTTGTAAATAAACGGAGAGCATTTCTTGGTTGTTATCCGGTCGCGATTCCGTGTCCCCTGTGGAAACGGGGGATAGTTAATGGGCTTTCTTGGGTGGGGATTGGTTTGTACGGTGAATCGAAGCTATTGGATGCTTTGAAGTTATACATATATCGTATATCGAAGGTTCCGTCATGGGTTGTGTTTGATTATACAATTTCTCATGGGGTTAACCCGGCCACTGCAGTTTTTTTGTATCTTGTACCTACATTTTTTCTTTTTTAAATCAAGAACCTGTAGTTGTTTTAAGATTATTTAAAATATTTACAAGTTTGTTTCAGATGAAAGCCCTTAGAGATATATCTGGTAACACAGATGGTGTTTCGATGAAATGGATTATAATTAAATAGCAGCCATTTTCTTCTGTTGATAGACGTATAGCTCAATTTTTCAAAAATTACTAAGGAAATAACAGTATCTGTTGACTTTTTCAGTTTTATTTGATCGTTAACACATTTCTTTTCCGTGCCATCACAATCTCCGTAAAAACATCTATAACGACCTAATTTGTTATGGAAATGTTATCATTTCTATCTAAATAAGAAGTGGTTAAATTCTCAGTATTAACTACAGTTCCATAACGCCGTGCCAAAAATAAATTCTCATAACGTTTCTTTTTCAATAATTTTATCGTTACAATTTTTTGGTAGCAATCGAAAGTCGAAGCTTTTAAGAATGTTCTGTTAAATTTTCAACTAAATTTTTAATTATCAAAAATTTGCGTGAGCCACTTTAATTACCAAACGATCGAAATAATTCACGATTCTCAAAGGGACAGGCTCGAATCCGTCACTACCTCGGGCTCGGCGTGTCCTTTTCGTGGCTGTCGCGAGGAATGTCCGACTTTTTGCCGGCCAAGGGGTACGGGTCCCATATCTGCCGGCTCTACCGATCGGTGGCTGGGACCAGCGGATTTAATTGATATTGCCCCGGCCCGTCGACTTTTAATCCGTAATAAATTTCTCGATCATGCGCCGCGAGGATTTATGAAGTTACATGGCCGTACGAGGCCGGCTGTCCATCTTTCTAACCCCGGTGCCGAGCGAAATTCGCTGACGGACTTTGGCGACTTTATGGCAACTGTCACTCGTCGTCGATTTACGATGCGATGGAGCGGGGATGCGAACGATCTAAATTTGGTGGGATCGTCCGACGAAACCGGGAACCGTTCGTCCGAATCCGTAAAAACGTAATGACTTACGGTACGGAGTCGGACGGGATTAATTCGAGAGGGGAATAATAATTACGTGTAATGGATAAGGTCCAGTAGGGTTACCGTTTTCGGGCTAGAACCGCCTTCTCTCTTTAGCGATCGATTTCGTGGGCCCCGTAGATTAATATCCCCGACGTCTGATTAACTTTCATGGAATCGAAGATCGATCGATGGTTGTTTAAGGGACGATCGGTGACGTTCGATGTTAAGTAAAAGACTGATGGTCTTGCGTGGAACGTTTCCTTTTCGAGAGACGGTGTATAAATTCTGCACGTTGGACTGTTTCTGGGTGTCAGACGTCGAATAGTGTAGGAATTTTATCGAAGAAATACGATATTATAGCAAATGTATTTGACATTTGAATAGATAGACATGATGAACCAGTTTCAGGTTTATTCTGGGTCAGGGTAGAATATTTGTCGCATCATCGGTTTACTAGAAGAGTGAAACTAAGAAAAGAACATTTTTAAGGAAGTGGGTTTGATATTTTCTGTGGTACAATATTATTCATTACGCAACCATTTAAGAATGGAAAGTTTGTTTTTCTTTTTACAATTTAGCCGACGGTCTTTGGATTTTTATGGTCTGTTATAAAATATTGTTTATATGTATTTCTTACTAATAAAAAAGGGGTTAAACAACACTATTTTGTATTGTGATACTGTTCATACTGCCCTGCTAAGGCTATTTGACCTACTTGCAAAAATCTTGTTTTGAAAGAAGAGAAATTAAATATTTTTAACAGTGTCAACCATGTGTTAAATCTGTTTTGTAATAAACAAAGTACCTACCTAGGCTAATCTTGTTGCAATTTAAGGAAGTGACTTAAAGTTATTTACATTATTTTAATATGGCAGACATGTTTATTTGTTTTACAACAGCAGCTAACCAATGCTTCAAGCGACATGGTGCTAGAGTCACTTTGTTTACCCCCTTGTGTGGGCAACCAAAATATTGACGGTTATTGAGCAAACGGAACATTCTCCTATTCTGAAAGATTAGATAAACATAGATATTTTTACTTCCATACTCTTTCGAAACTGTTTTATACAAGAACATAAAAAATTGTGAAAGGAAATTTGGAAATGGGTATCTGGGTACCCGGTTGTCTACACAAGGGTTAATATATGAAGTGCTATGTAAATTAATCAGTTTTTTTCGCTTTCCTGAAAAATTACACATTTCGCCTTGTGTGACACTTTTCCTGCAGGGTTTCAATATATATATTCCATAATTGTCCTAACAGTTACAAGCTGTAGAGTGCGTTAAGTATTAACAACGTAAAAAATTTCTCCTTTTACTCCTGTCTTCAAAAACCACTTTCCAAAGTGTCATCGTGCATCAAAGTTCCACAGTCTGTTAATCATAGAGTAATCATACAAAAACAACATTATCTCTGTCCATTTCGATATCCATCAGCCAATCATTGACCAGAAAAATCATCAATACACAATATCGATACTTCAAGGTGTGTCACAGGCCCAGAAATCTCGTTCCACTCGTCCGAGATTTTCCAAGTCCCCCGTGTCACCACAATACTCACGTGCGCGCGCGCGCGCGTTCTCCACGGTATCGAGAAACGATTCTCCGTTTCAGCTGCGCGCGATGGACAGCACCTGTGCACCAGGCCCAATCAGGCCGAATTCACTCGCGGTGCCGCATATATCTCCGTTAACACGGGCACCGTCGAGAGACCGCTGCGCCGACGAACCGTGTCGAGAGAAAGAACGAATAAAGAAAGAGAGAGGAGAGAGAGAGGTGAAGCAAGGGAACCGCGTGGACCACTCGGTGAACGCTTCGGGCGACTAACGAGAGAGTAAGAAGACGCGCGGCATCGGTGCTCCACGGGGCCCCGAGGGGCAACAGACACCGGCAAATTGGGCCGACATATTTCAGCTCCCGATCCATTTGCAGTTTCGACGTAAAACCAGTCGTTGGAATCCAGCCGCGGACGCGAAATTCTTACGAAACGCCTTAGGTCGAACGATTCGCCCGTTTTGGGCCGAAAATGTCCCTCCGGCCGCCGCCGGTGCCGCCGACGATCTCGGGCAGCCATGGTCCACGGACGGAAAGCCGATTTTTATGATGAGTAATGAGGCGACCGTGCCGTGTCCAGACACCGAAACCGGATTTATACGTGTCGATGGAAAAGAGTGCAAACGTGTGTGCGCGCGCACGCCTGGATCATTGGGGTCTCTTTTAATCGGCACGGACCACAGTGGTCCGTCTACGGTGTGCCAATTTTTGCCGCTTCTTGTTGCACACGCCCGAATTTCGCGAGCTTGTTTATCGGAAGATGGGCAAATTCATTATTTTGGATAAAAAGAATTTATGCATGGGTCTTTTTTCCAAACTTTATCCCTATTTAATGTGTTATTTTTTACTTTCTTGATCATTTGGGTAATACCATTGGAATTCTCAAGCACGTCAGGTAAAAGGGCTTCTGCTCTTAGGGACTCGACATCATACTCCATGATTAAATTAAAAAAAAAAAACATTATTCTGGATAAAAAGTTTCGAACAGTGAATAAAAGATGGACAAAGTATTATTGGGTTTGTTGGAAACGTTCTTGGCATTTTCAACCCTCTTACTGCATCGTTTTGGGATCTTGTAAAAAAAATTTTATTTTTTTATAAAATCAAAAATTAATAGGCATTTTAAGACTATCTAAAACATTTATTACAATATTTTATTTTATATGAACAACAAGGGCGTGGGCAACAATTTTTTAGGGGAAGGGGGGGCATGGAGGAAGTTCCTTAAAATAAGTTGGGACGGACTAATATTATTCCCGGGTTCACATTGATGAAGTAATTTAAGTATCTAGTGAAGGTTTACAATGAACACTAGCGGAATTCCATTAATTATTAACCCAATTATTACTCAATCAAAGTCAATCCAGTATGTATTCAAACTACATCTGTATTTCAGTGACAACAAGTAGAAACAGAATGCAATGAGCAGACGTGTTAGCTAAGTCTTATTCAATTGCATGCGTATTCAGCAGATTTTCAAATTAGATTTTTTTTAAAACGAAGCATTGTTAAAAAAATGCTATTCTACATCTTAGACTTATTTTTGCATGTAGAATCACATCCTTTCGGGTTGTATCACCATTTCAGAAATACCTATATACAACGTCGATTATATTAGCTAAAAGAACTCTTCGATCAGCTTCTGGATACATTTTGTTTTTGATGTTTGTCCTTGATACTGAATATTCTAGCGGTCTAAAGGAACATTCACAGAATGGAACAAAATCTAATTAATTTGGTAGATGCTATAAAGTCCTTCAGTCGGACTAGTGTAATTTCTTTACTTAGTTTGATAGAACATAATGAAACTAAAAATCGATTGTAGGATAATTTATTGAATCTTTAGGTCGAATGAATGGATAATATTTTCACTTTTTTAGGATCAGCGATTTTTACGGATCACTTGCAAGAAAGCTTCGTGAATTTCTATAACAAAAGCACTGAAATATTCAAAATTCTATAAAAAAAATTGTTTATTATTTATTTACAATTACATAACGATAAATCGTTATAGTGAACACATTTGCAAGTAAAACGGCTAACTAGGAAAAACCACGTGATTCAATCTTTTCATTACCTGGAAGGTGGCAAAAGGTTTTGGAAGAAAATGGTCAATACACAACTGAATAGAACTGATTCTTTCTATAAAAAAGAAATCGTCTGTCCTTTCCATGCAAAAGATTAAATTACTTTCCGAACAACCCAATATTAATGCAGACCCGCCTTAACAACACGGCCATTGTCGGCGCCATTAAACTCTGCCGTCGATATTTTCTTTTCTTCGAATCACGTGAGCACATCGACCACGTGACGACGCTATTACGTAGTTAGAGATGTCTGCGGTCACCTCCGTGAAAGGCAGATGACACGTAAATAACATGATCAGTTTTCACAACAGGCAGCAGATACGCCAGGGGAGTCCCTGAACGGGGTGCAAACGACCCACAACGGAACCACCGTGGACCCCTGTGGGGCCGCATGGAGTCAAACCTATGAAGTGTGACATTGCTGCATCTGCCAGTCGTTCGAAACACTAAACACTCGTGTGTCATGTTGTAGATCTCTCTACTTACGATGATGTCAGTAACAAGGGAACTGTGTCAACCCGAATATTCCAATATTTTTGAAACTTTGTAGATTTTATAGGGGACCTCGATAAAAGTATCAGGAAATATTTTATTTCTCCTACTTTTTGGTTCTTCAGTGGGAAAACATCCCTTAAATTTTAATGTACGTTTTCCTATTTTCCTGTATACCTTCATGACTATAATGGTCCAAATTCGGCAACCATCCCCTAAACACCTACTAAATCGCGAGAAGTATGAACTCCCCAACCCAACACGGAAGAATAACAACAAACCCCTCGTTATTATAAATATAATAAAAATAAAACCGTCGTTCCACGCGTGCAACCTATCAATATCTGGTCATATCATCGAACATGATCGAGACTCCCCTCATCGCAAGATTTTCAATAAAAATTCCGCGAACGGAATCAAAGAACGTCGCAACAAGGTACATAAATCCGTCATTGCGCGATCGATGAAAGTTCACCTGCCACGGGGGCGACATCGCCCAAAATGCTTGAAAGTCGATCATCGGAGATGCCCAAGATATCGACGAAAAACCGTTCTCGGTAAGCGCAATGAAATCGGAATCTGGACGGTGTCCTTAAGGGGGGCCCGACCGCGGAGGGCAACGAAAAAGGACGCCCGAGAGAGACTCGATGTTATCCGCATGTCGGCGGGCTCCCCCCTCTCCGCAACGAGGACAAAAACCGTGAATCCCCGGACAGCATACCTGTCCGAAGTAGTGTAGCGTACCAGCCCGGTTCCGATCGAGCCTGTCGAGAGAAGGATGATCCTGGTCATCGTGTGTATGTGTACGTGACTTGGTGTATACCAGAAGGGGCCGAATCAAGTGACTAAAATGCAATTAACGGCAATTAAGTCGGCCCTTAAACAGTTCGAACGAGCCAATTTCACTTATACCTCCCTTACCAGTGCGCCATCGACGTCGGTTTCTTCCGTTTCTCCGTCTTTCTCGGCCCCCGTTCCTTCGTTCTTCCATCTTGCGGTCCTTTGCTGCTCCCCCCCCTTTTTTTTTTCTGCGCTCCTTCTTTCTTACCTCGGGAGCCTGGTATTGTGAACCCGTTCGAGGTTTTACGCACGATCGAATGAAGAAGTAAAAGGGTACGTGGACGGGGCAATTATACCGTGGCTATAAAATAATTGCAATTATATCGGTTTACGCGATTGCATGAAACTGACAAAAAATGCTCCCGGGGTGCGTCCACGGACGGGAGCGGGGGGCAGCCCGAGACTGTATAATTGAGTTGTGAAGCGGGTACACAGAGCGGGTTTAGTGATGATCGTAGGGATGGTCTGAGATTGAGATTTTTATACGGGATCACACGATCGGCGATACAATCCGTGGATCTACGTGCAATAGTAAATTGAATGGTATGGATGGAACTTCTGTTCATGCAATGCTTCTGGTTCGAGGACGTCAAATTTGAGAATGTTCTTTGAACACACGGTATTCTTCGTAATCGGAGACCAAATATTACAGTTATTTTAAATATTTTTTTGGAAAAAAGTCGTTCAGTACAAAGTAATCTTTCTTCAAATGGAAACCAGATGCTAATAGGTATTGTAGAAATTTTTGAAAAAATAACGTGAATAAAAAATATGGATTTTTAACTATTCTGGTTACGAATGAGCAAAAATGTTGTTATTGGTAACCAAAAATTTTAATCATTCATAATGGTCATTCGTAACTAAAATGATTCACACAAAGATATTAACTCTTATGCCATAACTTTTTAAATTGTAGTTATAACAGTTATGGTCTCTGTACGTAATTATATGATCGTCTATATTGGATTTACTTTACTGAGACATGTGCGAATATTTTTCAGAAGATTTCCTTTTTTTTTGCAATAAGTGCTGTGAGAGAAACAAAATGTACGATTATTCTTATGAAAATACATATCGCTCATTTAAAATTAATTGATAGAGATGGGACTGATATACGAGGTAAGTCAGATGCGCTACTATCAAATGAATTTGCATATTCTATTTTTTCGAAAGTAAATATTTGCGAACTGAACATAACATCGAAATGTTTTATCATGTTTTTTTTCTTGCTTTTGCTGGAACCGTTATGTGTACTTTGGTCATGTGATTAATTATGAGGAGACATTCTGCATGCAAGGTGATACGGAGTAAAAAGTGTCTCATGAGCGTATCCATTTATTCATACTCATATGTTTATTCATATAAATATTCATGAACATGTAGTAAGGTATCGAATGAATAAATTGAAGAAAGTGGGAAAGTCGTCAGACTGCAATTTCCAATATGGCCGCCGGTAGTGCCATAGCGTTTCTAATTACATAGTTTTATTTTAAAAAAATAGGAATTCATAGTTTAATTAATCGAAATTAAGATTCCATTACGATGACCAGTGTTTTTTTTGAAGTGATAGAAAATCAAAATTTCGCTAAAATCGATTATACTAAATTTTTCAATATGGCCGCTGGTGGGGTAAACAGCGTATCCCGCCATTTTTATTTAGAAACAAATTCAAATACCTATTCCAGTTAACAAAAATTAAGATTCCATTCCGGTAACTGGTTATCCTTTTAAACAATTGTAATACATAATAGTTCATTTAATCGAAAATTCAATTACGAAGATTGGTTAGCAGTGATTAAAACGTATACAACAACGATCGAAACGATTTCTAAGCATCTGACTTATTTAATGAAAAAGGCTACTTTACCATATTTGCCGCTGTCATGTCGTGACCATGGCAGCTTTTTCGTTCGCCGACTCGACGTCCTCGTGTTTCGGGAATTGCAATTAGAAATTGGTACACTTGACAGTCAAACGGATCACCTGCCGATTCGGCGCGTGCACCTTGAACATGCCGAAAAAATAAAGGAGGAACAGCGAGCCTGTATTTTGAGTAAATCGGGCCGAACATCGTCTACAGCCATTCAATATTTTAATGAGCATGTTCGCCCACCGCCACGCTGCATTCGGAACGATTCTTCGTTTGCTTGAACGTTACTCTGGCATAATTGGCAAAATGTTAGGTTCTGGACACAAAGTAGCTAATTGTACTAACTTGATTTTTTTTATTAAATTGTTTTTTAATTTTTTTTTTAAATTTCAGTGCCATTTGAGATTAGTGTTTAACTTTTTATACTCTTTCTTTTGTAGAGTTAATCACTTTGGCTCATGTATCACTGCACTTTATATGGATGAACATTATTTGAAAAAAGTTACTTTTTTCATAGTAAAACGAACATGGTTGCGGTATTAGTTTTACGGTATTAGAAAGATGAAAATTTTTGATCCAATTTGTAATTTAACTTTACGAAATTTCATCGAAGTTTTTGATAAAAAGTATTGTTCAGCGAAGAAATTACAATTGTGAAATTATAATTATATATATTAAAAGATTGTTATTTGTTACAATAATTATATATTGAGCTTTAACCACTGTGACGAATACGTCTTGTATATTAATCTGAATATCGTGCCTAATGCTAGAACTATCTGTTAAAACAACGGATTTCAGATTTCTTATTTTACGATTATTAAAATTGTACTAATACTCTTTTTGGAGTTTACGATGACCTTTGCATCATTATATACTTTATATTGTGCTATAATTCTATGCATTAATGTATTATAAATATTATGTAGTATGCAAGGCTGTTGAAGTAACCGTGAATGTAATATATGTACATGGAAAGTAAACGCGACCGCGGAGTATTTACAATATATAACAGTATATTTTTAACGAAATAATCATTAACGTGAGGTTTTAAAAACGTCCGGTTAAGGCGAATCTTGGTGAAGTTAAGGGGATCGAATTCAGTTACGTCGAGGCACAGCGTGCGAAAAATAAAATCGTCTCGGTCGCTCCTGTCACGGTAAATGTTTCGCAATCGACGCTAATTAAATCCCGATTAAAATCAGGCGTAATTGAATAACGTGCCTGAAATTTATTGCGGAACATGCGATAATTCGATCACAGATGTTCAGAGTCCTCCTCCCTGGGGCGTGTAGGTACCTTTCCTGGACGGTCGCGCAAAGACAGAGGCAACAGGTGCAAAAGTCACAAAATTAAAAGGACTCTCCTCTCCGAGTGTAATTTAACAAGTTGACCGTCAAGTAAATTTTTAACATACGAAGTACACGATACCGAAGTATTGCATTTTTGTACACTAAATCCGACCGTTTAGAAGATTCATTAGATAACAATTCAATTTCACTTAAAACAGATCGTACCTAAATACTCTGCGTTACGCTATAATTCGTCGATTATACTTTATAGTCATCAAATATTTATTATTCGCACGATCATTTCTTCAGTATGAATGAGACACTATCCTCTTGTCTTTTGAAACTGTAATTAGCTGAATTGGTGCAGAAAGCTAACATTAGGTCGTTGCTTATGATCAGATTGTGGACTTTTATGCAACATAACATTTTATAAAGGGATTCACAATGACAAGAGCGAAATTGAAAATTTCCTTCTTCTCCAATGAGTCATATCGAGTTAATTTCATACGTTCTTTTCCAATATTCTTACTTTTGGTACCGTTAACAATACGATTAGAACAGCAGAAACAAGTACGTCATAATAAACATCCTGAATTTCATCCAAAGTGGACATTCAAAGTGACCAGTGACAAAAGTAGAGCCACTCTCCATTTCTGATGAATTGAACGGATTATGGACAAGAGTGTAAAAGAGTAAATTAACCTTCAAGATTGCTTTCATCTGCATTTCATCCAAAGTGATCAGTGACAAAAGTAGAGCCACTCGTCATATCTGATGAATTGAACGGATTGTGGATAAATCGTCCGCGATGCACATCCAAAATATAAAACTGTAAATTCGCCTTTAGATACCGTTGCTTTTCCCTACGTATCATTCGAATAAAATTCTACTGAACTCTGCTGGTAGGTTCTACGAGGGTACCACGAACATCCCCACCGAAACTCCCCCCTCCCCGAATGCTAATTGCCGCGATCACGGTGCAAAACCGGGCCTGTTCAGCGTCCCACGGGCGTCACGCGTGGAACCGTGTCGCTGGAAAGAAGACATCAATCCTCTCGCGGCTCGAATCCGCGCGCCATCGTGGAACACAAGCGGTCCCGTCGTTCTCGTCGTGTTTGCGCGAGCATTCGTAACGAGCGGGAGCGTGCGACAGTAAAATGGTGTGCCACTCTCGGGCAGCGCTCTCCCCCGTCAAGTCCCCACCCTCCCTCTTTCCTCATCCCATTTATTTCTTCACCTTGCTACCTCTTCTTGTCCGCGCCTTAACGCCTCTGCCTTCCTCGAGTTCGCGAGTACCATCGCGGTGCCCAGCCTCGCGAGCATCGGCTACTCTCCCGCCTTTATGCATCGGCCAGGAAGGTTTTTGCGCCCTGGAGACTTCGTTATGGCCCCCCGGTATGAGTTATGCTAATTGAATGTATGATAACCAGCGACTTTAATTGGAGTGTAAAGGCGGGATTTCCTATCAGCGTCGGACGCGTGCGTTCGGAACCAAAGCGCGTCGCGGCGAGGCTGTGGATCGTCGGACGTACTCGCGATGTCGAACACAATCGAACGATGTGGGAAATAACTTGATGAGCGTGAAGTTAGACCCCCCCCCCCATTTTGTGAAAAATTAAAGAATGATTGTTGTACTAGTTTTTACTAGTTTCGTACCAGGTTGTACCGTTGTGAGTTATATAAAATTTGATACCGTTTTCGAAAAAAGTGAAAAAAAATAGAATTTTCGATGATAGCCCCCATTTTGTGACAAAAGTCGTTTTTCTCGATTTTATTACATTATACTAGTTGTACCGAATATTGTACTGTTGACCATTTTCTAAAATTGGAAACCGTTGAGGGCAAGGGGGGGGGGGGCACTTGCCGAAAAAAGTGGCTTCTGCCCCTCCCTGCAAGAAAAAAAATTTGCCCTTCCCCCTTCCTAGAGTTACAAAATTTTTGCGTAATATTTTATATTGCAGTATAATTTGAAACCCGACCAACATCCCCTATTAACAAAACGCATCCATTTTCAATGATTTATGACTTCAAAAACAAAATAAATTGTCTGGCTACGTACAGCCTGTTTCACTGTGGCAGTCGATGTGCTAATATTTTTGCCCCCCTCCCCTGACTGATAACCTGGCTACGCCCATGATCTTCACAGTATCGGTTCATCCATAGGCTTCGTACGAAGCGAACGTAGTCGCTAATGAAGCCAAAAGTTCGTCACCCCGTGTCTCTTCTCATCAATAAGTAGTGGCAGATGTCGATCGTAATATGTGATCAAGATGGGAAAAACACTTGAATTAATATCCTCGCTCCAGAGATCGGCCATTCGTTCATTTCGACGTCGGATACACTCGGACTCCGTGCGCGCGCGCGCGCGCAAGAAGCCTTGCGTCCTAGGTAAAAATGTTTAACGATGCACGTGATCATTATAATTAGTGACTGCGGAAAAACCGGGTGTACCGGGGCACGGATGTCGTCGTTCAAAAGCCGATCGAAAACGTTCGGAGGGGCTTGTGGTATCTCGAGCGACGTGGCCGATCCTTTAAACGGCTCATTCATATTGATGGCGTATTTTGACGCGGTCGTTGTAGATCAAAAAAAAAAAAAAAAAAAAAAAAAAACAGAAAAAGAAGTTAGGGGAGCCGCGATGCGGCGCGCTGACCGTGATGCCCGTGATTGTAATTAGCGTCTCTTGGGATACTGGGAACCGCGAAAGTGCTTATTTACATCAATATTACTTTATTATTTTACGGCCGGGACACGTCTAACGGCCGTGCCTTGTTTATCGCGATTCCCGACGTGTCCGCTTCGGTTTACGACGGTTTGCAACTATCACGCGCTGGAAGAACCGTTCCCGGAGACCCAGCATCCTGGTCAATATTAATTGTTGCTGTGTGTGCGTGTGTGTGTGAAAATGATGGAAAATAAGAGAATTGAATTTGATAAAAAATAGACGAAGTTTATTGGACTGGGTCAGAAAGACTTTCTTGTCTTTTATTCCTAATGTGGCGTTTATATTGAGATAAATGATCGAATATGCTAATAACTTCAAAGACGCAACGTTTTATTTCTACAGTGTTTATGTCTGAGTTTTTTAGATTTTTTTGAACTTGACATTTTGATATGGTGTTTGAAAATAAAAGCGTAAATATTGATATGTTTCGGAATGAACGAAAATAAGACGCGTTTTGTCCCACCTGATTTCGATATCTCAATTTTCTTGATATTATGACCCGTCACGAAAAATGTTTTATATGAAAGTTGGTGTCAAGAGGGGCATACACTGGTGTTATTAGTTTTTTCGTGAATGAACGTGTAAAGGTCATATGAAGGTCAACTTCGTTCTTTAAACGAAATTTGTATTTTTGAATCTACCAATCAACATAACTCGCTATTAATTATAAAAAACTATTAACCCATTTATGTCGAGAACTTAATAATTTAAGAGATATTTCAATTTAAATATTTCTTCTCCTCGTTGGGACACAAATGGTGACCAAAGGTGTTAGCGACCATCCTAATTAATTCTATCCTCAATCATACGAAAATAAAGTTAATCAAGCACCTCATTTACTTCGTAACAAAACGTGTAATATCCTTTCCCAACTGTGTTCCAACCCCACAGTAATTGTATTCCTAACCACACCCAAGGTTCAACGCAAAGGCGACCCCAAGTAAATCTTTCTTCTAAGAAGCCCACACGTACAGCGAAGATCGGTCAACGCCGCCGCCATTGCTTTGCTCATAATTCCACAAGCACCTAGATGTACATTTACAATGTAGTGTCACGATCAGCTAACGTCTATGATTACATCGCTATCGGTCGGCCTCGAAATTAGACCTCTCCGGATCGGTTGAAGATCGTTGACTGGCTCACGCGACGTCCAAGTGGGGGGGCAGGGTTCTCTACGTCTTCTTCACGATCGGCCCTCTCGACGGAATTACCGTGGAACGAACTCCCGTAACGTTCCACTCACACCGTTACACGTGTATCGTAATTCGTCGTTACACGATATCAACGGCTCACGTGCGCCGGTTACGGATGATCGATAACGATTTTCCATCGGCAAGCGCTCAACCCGGTAGACGGAACGAAGGGAGGGGGGGGGGCAGGAGGAAGGTAATTAGGCATGCGTGCACGTACGAAGGATTCTCGCACGCATATCGACGCGGATTCTTTTCACGGCTAGAATTTACGATGCGACGGCCGACGAGCATCCTCGCGATACCGGTAATTATGATTGTAACATTCTCTACACGGTTAAATCGTACCCGTTTAATGGGCCATCCCCCGGCGAACGTTGTACACGGGGTATACACCCGGTAATACGTGATTGAGGCATCGTTTCGCCTAGCAGTAGTGGTATGGTACATGTGCACCTTCGGGAGGAAAGATCGGTATCTTCTTCGAGGCAGCTACCTGGGCGTGTCCTTGGTACCTGGCTTCCCATGTTTCAGGGTCGCGTTACACGGAGTAAGTACTTCTTTCACGAATCGGTCCACGACTTTATTAGGCCTGGACCGCTTGAAGGCACGAACCTACACTGTGGCGTGGATAGGGGATCGGTCCTTTACCACTTAATTTTGGTATCTTTTTATTGCTTGAATTTTAAATTTTCTTGTCTATGGGGTAAGAAGTTGGGGAATACTGAACCTTCGTCATAAGTGAGTCAGCTATTTTTATTCATTCAGAATATGTTTAGTTTAGGGCTTTAAACAATTTAACATGTGAGGAATAAAACCTTCGTAATACTACTCAGGGTGATGACCTTGGCAATATATTAAAAAATTATCGAAATTGACGGTGGCTCCCTTATTGTAAATATTTACCCCAGATAGACTACTTTTCGACCTCTGGTACCTTTTGTAGGAGCTCCAGAAATGACCATTATTGAATCTGTCGTTGCCTTGCAACCATTGCACAGTGTTATAGAATCAAAATTCAGCAACTCTAATAGTCGAAAACAAATTTCTCTTATCTACCAAAAGAACTCATGTCAACTCATTATTAATCGTGGAAGATTTCTTCAGTGTATTATTATTCCCCTTAGACCTTTTCGTGTCATCAATTTCAATGAAAAATACAACACAAAATTCCCTAGAAATGTCGAAATTCATAAAAATGTTGAGAACACTGTTGGAGTGAATGATGACACCATCGAAGACGATCTCTGAAATTGATAAAAATTTCTCTCTTTATCTACTTCTATTCGAATAAAATTTTACAAGTTCCAAAAGTTTTCTTTACACCATCTAAATGTGCGTGTGCACTGCTAAATTTTAATTCTGGACCACTGTTACATTTCAAAAAAATTAATAAAAATAATTCAGAAAATTGGACACACCTGTTACATTTTAGAAAATTCATACAAACAATTGGATCAGGAAATTAAATAAAGCTGTTACGTTTTAGAAAATTCATACAAACAATTGGATGTTTCTTTTGTTTAAATTATCGACAAAGAACATCGTACCTACACAGCGCGATCGTCCTGCTTCCGAGTGTTCCGCGGTCTAAGGGTTAATTAACGGTGAGACACTCCCGGCTGACAGATCGTGGAGTTGTTTCTTTATCCTCGGCCAGCTGCACGCTTCGCCACCTCCCTGGTATCCCGCGCGTGTGTACCTTTTTGTCCGGCTGTGTTAAACGTATCTGCCCTACGGATAACGAATTACCCCCGGATCCCTGGATCCCCATGTAAATCCGTCTTTCGGGCACACGCGAAGCCGGCCACTGTTCGCTGCACCGACGTACTTATACAGGGTGGGGCAATAACTACGTCCACTTTGAATATTGCCGTTATTTGTAATAATATCAAAAAATGTTATATACAAAACTTACACGGCATAGAAAGAAGCATATTGTGACACAAACATTTTTTGCGTGGGTGAAGGCATAGAGGAGATTTCAAGGTCATTTCTATTTTTTTTTAATGGAATGCTATGTTTTTTTTTATCGCGATGTGATAGCCGGTGTTGAGACGACTTCGGCGAGCCATCATTGAAGGTTATGCAAGGTCAAATGTGGTAGTAAAATAAACTTTCTTACGTTACAGGAGATGCTCGAAGTGGTGACCGTTTGCGTCAATGCAAAGTTGCAATCTTCGTATCGCTGCATCACGTGCATGTCTTATCGATTCTGAAATTATAGAAATTATAGAAATGGCGTGTGTATGGTATTTAAAAAAATCTGAATTTTCATTGAAAAAAGAGCTATTTTTTTTGTCAAAACTTCTGTTTTGACAGACTTATGCGTTGGTTCAGTCCTTAACTAGATATATTTTACATATGCTCAATTCTTTTGAAAACGATTTATATCTCCGATGTCTTGAGGAAGAATCACCAGAGCTGTTCACAGCGTTTATATGAATATAATGAACGATACATCGCTTCAGAGGGAAACTACTCTCAGTAATTGCATTTCAAAAGCTCGAATACACTGCGTGGCACAACTATAAAGCCACCTTAAAACGTGCAATTCTTATGTATTGTGGTTAAAATAAAAACGAACCAAGTATGCCATGTCAAAAATCGTGTTGAGAAATATTGTTTTTCCAGAAAAGAATTCCATACATTGTGTTTCCTAGAAAAAGTTCATTTTTATTTTAATCATAATAAATAAGGATTGAAAATTTTACGGTGGTTTTAGAGTTATGCCACCCAGTGTGTTGTACAAAAAATTGCTGTTTTTAACTTCGATTCGAAAATTTTTCGGGTGTGTATAAATCTTTTTTCGTTGTTTCTGTGCACTTCGTTTATCACCGCGACGAATCCCACGCGCAATGAAACCGTCTGTAACTACGAGATAAGTACAACGATCGTTTTGTTCTCTTCGGCCGGCGTATTATCGTTTCGTTTATTTTCTTTCCGAATCGTCTCCCGCCCCGTCTCATGGAATCGAATTTACTGTCATAGGCGCGCCGATACTTTCGCACTAATTACCGCGAGAAACGAGGCTTTATGACCGTGCTTTATAGGCGGGGTATTTTTATGGGGAAATATAAATAGCCACTTGTTTCGCCTCCTCCAGGGATTTCTTACCGCCTTTCGGCGATCCGTTCGATTTACGTTCACGGCATCTACCGGAAGCCGGCCGAGCGGATACGCTCAGTCGCGACACGGATTTCGTGTAAGCGTATTATAAACGAACATAAATGTTTTGTAATTACTCAATCAAACCTCGTAAACGTAGCGAAACGGCCGAGATAATCGCGAGTTTTTAATTGACCTTCGAGGCCTGAAATAAACATCGGATCGCGAAAGGAAGTTATACAGTGACTCACGCGCGTTCGTTCGTGTAATATGAGAAAAATAACTAAATGGACAGATATTTATTTATTCTAGCCTCGAATTCTGGTCCTAGATTGTATAAGACAGGAATAAATAAGAGTAGAAATAACATAGGTATATATAAGTACAAGTAGGTGAAATGTGTCTAAAATGATCCCTCGGGGATCATTTTATACACATACATTACAAAATGATCCTTAAGTATGCCTTCAAAGAAATGTGAATAAAAAATATAATTGATCACGTAGCTAAATTTTATTTAAGCCAATGCTAAGATAGATATACTAACTTGCAAAAACTACTATACTTTTATTTAAATAATGAGCATTTGTATTTTTTATATAAATTACGCTGTAAAAGGATCGTTTTACACACCTTTCCCCTACAGTGGACACTTGATATATTGCTGCAGGCGGGGTTGGAGAGTAAATTTTCGAAAGCGGTAATATATCGAGAGCCCCCTCCATGCTACGTTTTGCCATCGTAACCCCTGCCCTGGCGCCTGTGTAAGAGCTGGAACGTGAATGAAACTTCTCGTCAAAGATGCTTACATACCCTGTCGCTTATAAGTATTAGGACAACTGGTCTGTTTGAATAAAATATGTTTCATAAAAATTCTATATTTTAGACCACGTTTCTTACTTCATAGTAGCATAATAGTAATTCATTGAGTTTTAGTATTCCCTAAATAATATCTATTTTAGACTTTCAGCAATTTCATAATACCTTGTAACGTTTACTGCATATTGTATAAGTGTCCTAATACAGTGGATTCCGATTATTTGGGACACGTCTGGACTAGCGTTCTTTCGCCCGATTAAGTGGCTGTTACAATTATGCAAGGCATCACATAGGTAATACAGTACGTTCGATTTGGTTTCTCTCTCTGAGCTTTATCCTAAATAACTGGCTGCCTCAATTAACCGGTGCTCCAAGTAATGGAATTCACTGTACTTATGAGCGGGAGTGTACGCATCGAAGGGTTTCATTGCCCGCCAATGAATCACCAGTAGCATTAATTGATCCAGAGAAAACAAAGATCAGCTGCGATGAACGTTTTACGACAGAACCGAACGAACCGACGACGGTCTATTAACCCTTGCATGACAGTAAATCCTTGATGAGTGTTCGAAGGCTCTTCAGCACTAAACATTAAATATTTCACAAATTATTGGTCATATGCCACGGAAACAAATACCATTGGCTTCAGACCTTCAAGTTCTATCACTGTGCTAAACCTCATTCAAAAGCCAGCGTTACACTTAAGGACCTTTCCTTATCTATACCGAGAAGCCTTTGAATACTGATCGAGTTACCGCATACAATACTACATAAAAATATTACATTCATTAACAAGATATCGTGACAAATACTATAAAAAATTGAGTTGTGTAAAACTTAATTTTTCTTCATTCGTCAGACACATATATACCTCCTTCCTGAAAATATAGTGACTCAGTCATCGTTACGCAAGGATTAAAATTCAACGGCAAAAGCGTTCACCGTTCCCAGGCGTTTAGATTTCACCGAGGATGAGGTTTCACGGTATGATCGAGGTGGAGAGCACGCACACGGCGAAAGAACGAATCGAGGAAGGAGAAACGACGACGCGATATACACCTTCGTTGGACTGCTCCGGGCTGGTATTGACCAAGCCGGGCAACGGCTATGCATGGGTAATGCAATAATCGAGCGAGTGAGTCGTCTCGTCTGTGCCTCGTCCCGGTCGCCAGGGCTTCCTCGCCTATAAAACTGGCGAACGCGAGCCAGCCCCCGTAATTACTGTTGGAAGTGACTGGTTACTGGTTAGCGCTTCGCCCCGACGACGGTTTTACCTCTCCGTTCATCGAGGCTCGATTGGTTGCCACCTAACGGGCGGCCGAGCCGAAGAGGTACACTTCTCTGGCAGGAGTGTAAATCGAGAGGCTATTACGCGCCCGGGCAAAAATGTAATGAGATATTGCCGCGCCGCGCCGCGGTTCCTTTTAACGAGCTGACCGAACACCGCTACCGCCGCCGCTTGTCCTCGCCTTTTGCTTGCTCTTCCTCGTCCCTCGAAAACCAATCCACGGGAATTCTGCACGGTCGACCCGTTCGACTCCGAGAGTTTCGATATACTTGCGTTATAAAAGGAAAAAGTAGTTTGGAAATGTAACAATCGTACCTGGAACCGACACCTGTGTTTAGTGCCTCCCCGAGGTACGGTGACTTTACGCGTGACACTATCAGGTGTGCTGCATGATACCCTGGAGGGTACAAGCCGCTAAATGTGTCCTTTGCCACTTCTTCGGAACTGTACTTATTTGATACCATTTACTTTTCTTTTCACGACACGTCTGACACACTTCTTTTGTCCTTCACATTTGAAGTGTTTTTTTCTTTATTGGAAAGCTATTAAAGAACAGATTTTATATGTCTGTATTGGTATACGTATACCTCTAAGGCACCAACAAATACTACCTGTAAGATACATAGACCGTCCTTGGGCACTTGACTTGCAACTGAACCACTTAAAGGCGTGAAGGACCAAAATCCCAGCTGTTTTTACGAAGTCATTATAACTCGGTGTGGCACAGATCTACGGTGAATTTGTTTGGACACAATCGAGCAATTGGGTCATTTAGGGACCTGTTGAAGAACACTGTGTGTTTGCGAAGTGTGTACAGTGGGTTCCGGTTAATCAAGGTAGCAGTTTGTTTAGGATAAAGCTCAAAGAATAGAACCTAACCGAGACTAGCGTCCTTTGGCCCAATTAAACGGTTGTTGAAATTATGCCTAGTATCGAGTCGCTACGAGCGCTATGGATGTGTATACACGTTTCAAGAATAGTAGCAGTGTCATAAACATTAGAATATTCCGCGCAGTTGCGACCCATTCGTCAAAAGTTGCACCGAAAGGGTTAAAGGTCAGAATGACGCTTTTCACTGTGTATTACTCGAATAAAATTGTACCCAACACTGGTATCACTATACGAAAATATTTCCCCTTCGTCGTCCATTGACGACAGTCGAATAATTAAAGCGTCAACTCTTGCTACTACAGACCGTCAAAACCAACAGTTGGGTTAATTGTGACCCAACAACAAGACCGCCCACAGCACATATACATATCAGAAAATATTCCCATCAAGTTCTGTTCAAGTCTATTCACCGGTCACCGATGACTCGGCCACCGGATAGTTAAACCAAAACACATCGAATCACGAATTAATTACCTACCCTGTATAGGGGCAGAAGTCGTGTCGCTTACACCGGTCAGCCGTCGCGATAAATAATCGAACCGGGGCGGCGGCGGCTGTCGGTCCGCCCCTGAGTCGCGTCGTCCTCTAAACCGATCCTCCCCGGACTTAATTGACACGTACTAAATTCGAGCAAACCGTGGTCCCCAATAACACGGCCCAAGGCAAATAAAGAAGGATATTAAAAAAAACAGGGGTGTGGAGGGGGGGGGGGGGGGGGGGGGGGTGAAGAAGGAGGGTAAACGACATACCCTCGAATCTTCGTTAGAACCGGGCGACTCATGAGCCGCGCGCACACCCTGTAATCTTGATTCTCAATTGGTGTAGAAGGCGTTTGCCTGTTTCTTAATACATTTTTGTAGCCGGCTGCACCTGTTGCTCGCCCGAAGGACGAAAGGAGCCGGCTAATTATGGAGCAATCAATTACGGGAGCCCACAGACACACGGGGGACGACGCGATGCCGAACAGCTCGATCCTCGATCGCCCCACTCCTTTCGATCTTACGGCGACCACGGACGACGCGGGGCCGCCCGAATATCGGTTAACGTTCTTAATTGCCGTAATCGGGGAACGGCCACCGATAAGCCGATCTCTACTGGCTTCGAATCCGAACCGATCCACGTACACACCGGGGGGACCGATATCGCGGTTAATAAATGTATGTGCTGATGGAAAGAAAAAATTTCCCTACCGATCGGCAGTAAATCTAGTGTGGAAGATACGGTTATGGTGAAAGTCTGATAAAAGGGTGAAATCGGTGGATATTGAAAGAAACAGGTCGGACGATCGGCTTGGGGAGATTTTCGTTTCGGAACAGTGAATTCTTACGATATATTTATTATTTATTAATTCTTACGAGTAAGACATTTTTTATTGTTATGAAGAGTAATTTTGTTGTCTAATTGTGAACACGGAAGTGTACGAGGTATACGTGGGCGTTGCCAGGTTATCAGTCAGGAGGGGGGAAGTATTAACACATCGACTGCCACAGTGAAAAAGGCTGTACGTAGCCAGACACACTTTATTTTGTTTTTAAAGTCATAAATCGTTGAAAATGTATGCGGTTTGTTAATGAAGGCTGTTGGTCGTGCTTCAAATTATACTGCAATATTAAATATTACGTAAAAATTTGGTAACTCTGGGAAGGGAGAGGGGTGGGGCAAAGTCCCATTTTTTTTGTGGGGTGAGACAAAGGCACTTTTTTCCATTCAGGGGGGGAGGGCAAGTGCCATGGGGGTATATGAGATTCCATTTACGGGAGAGTGAGTACGTTTGGATCGTGGGACATTTGGGTCAGTTAGTATATTTCAAAATATTATTACAGCAGATTGCAATCGTTACCTATGCACGTAAAGAGAAGTAGAAACAATCAGCAATGGCCAGACGCACAAAATAAGCCGTGCTTAAGCAAATGTGTATCAGATTGAACTTTGAACAAAGTTTATTCTACATTTCCCATTTGATTTTTCTCACGTAGAATTGCTTATCTGTATGTTTCTGCGTGGTTGGAGAGGATGCACAGAAAAATCGTGAGTAATTAACAAAAAGGCGACAGAAAGAGATCAGAGGTAAAACAGAGCGAGCGAAGTGCATGGGACGGAGTTCCTATAAGACATTGAAATACATATATCCACTGTTACTGTTACGTGGTGGTGCACTTATTTGTTTCATTGTTAACCCAGCAGAAATCCAAAACTGTAGTTGAAAAAATTATATTTCCTTTCCTTCTCTTCCTATTAAGTAGTAACTGACTCAAAAACTTATTTTTTTTATTCTCATTACTACCATTCATTAATTATACTTAATTACAAAAAACTTCTACCTACATAAGAGACAACAAAATATAATTTAAAAATATTCCGAACAAAATACACAAAACAGTTGTTTAATTAACCGAAAACTTTGAACTTCGTTTAAATGGGCACAGTAACTGACACACTTACCCTACAATTCCACAAAATGTCCTATTTTACGATTGATCATCGAACTTGTACTATAAATTCACGGCTGTCGAACAAGTTTCACTACATTCTATGTCGATTTGACAGTACACAAAAAAGAAATTCAGTTCAACGATACGAGTAGATGCTCCGAGTTTCTCAATGACGCGAATCGCCGTTTAGTCGGAACGCAACGCCCCGCTGGAATTTTTCCGTGCCGTATTTACGGGACGGGCGTTCCGCGTTTTACGTTACGTTTTACAGTTACACCGAATACGACCCGCTTATCTCCCAGCTAAATCTATAATCGCGATGTTCCATATGCGGGGCCGTACGCTTTCAATTACCATCCGGTCCGTGTCCCGAGATTGTGCCGGGTAATAATTCCGTGTAACGTGTGGCTATAGCGAATCCTGCAATTATCGGCACTTAATTGGCCCGCGTGACGTTCCTTTATCGTAATTTCATTACTCGGCGCCCACTGTACCCAGCCGGGATTGCGCTCGCTGGATTTTATTCCGGTTCGACGAGGATTCGACCAGATCGAAGGATTCGTTTGCCACAGAGATGGGCAAACTCATCTAGATAAAAAGTTTCGAATAACGAATAAAAGATAAAAAAACTATTTCGTCATTTTTAATTGCTTAAACGTGGACATTTTTATTTTTATAATAAAATAATACTTCTTTATGAATGAATCAACATTTGTCGAACAAGTATTTAATCGCATCAACTGTTTAAAGCTCAGAACGACAACCCTTAGATACTGCTGTTTCAGACCCTCGTAAATTCGTTTTTTCTCCGAAGCTCTAGCCTCGGCAACAAAATCGGAGGGGCCACAAAAGTATGCGCTTGACAGGTTTCACGCCCCCTTTCCCAGTGGTGGGAATGACCCCTGGACAATAATCCTGTAGAACAAGCTAGACCAGTCAGCCAATCTTTTACATACGCGCCAATTTTTTCACATACGAGTTCAGGTGCGCCATACAACTCAAGCACCTTTTCTACCTTCTTACGTTCATGGTTGGGGTTGGAAAATAGGGATACGGGTAGGATCTGCTACGCTCAGGGGAGGAAATTTTATGATGAAATGCGCCACTTGTAATCTTCCAATGCGCCATACCTTGGCCACCCCTGAGCTAGACGATAATCGACATAAGTCTGTAATTACCTTTTCCTTATGTATAAATAAATATCGAATACATTAACACAAAAACTTTTAAGTTTTTCTATTCCCCGATATGCAATCAAACATTAATGGTGTCCCATATATTCAGTGCCATTACTCTGTACCCAGGTTGCAAAAAACATCAGTATCGTCACACTATCATCTCCGTGTGAAACGAGCTCTAAACGAAATCGCCTGCTCGCAGGAAGAATCTGCTGCCATAAATGGGACACCTGATGATGCAGGGAGTACCTACGGCGGAATGTGTTTAGTTTGTCATCGAGCCAAAGGGGCGCGTGCCATGGTGTTATTGCATTCACGTGTTAATTACAAAGGTGCCGCCCGGTTGCAATAAAGCGATAAACTACGAATCGGACCCTGGGCCCGTCTGTAGAAACGTAAAACGTTGGCCAGCAGCGTAATTTCCGCGCACGGATCTCGTTATTATAGGCAGATGCTAAACGCCTTTACCCTGTTCGCAGACCACCAAGCTTATCTCGACTTTCCTCCCTTTAATCTACAGGGTGTTCCTTAATACGTGTGAGACACCGTTAGGATAATACGAGGATGTTAAAACGACGTGGTAACCGCGGACGTGGCAGCTCTTTACGAGTTTCCACGAAAGTGTTCACTTTCGGGGTGATCTGCCGAAGATAAGGGTTTAATGTTCGGGTTATGATGTTATAGAATTAATTGCGATGTTCAACCGTCTTCTGTGAGTGAAATTAAAATGTAAATGGCGCGTAAACGTGGGTTCGTGTTTTTACTAAAGGAAAGTGACCAAATATGGAATGGTAAATCTAACGTGAAATGGTGCCATTTTTAAAAATCAGACAAATGAATATCTGTCAAGCGGCTATAGACCAGAGTTGGGCACGATTTTGTTCGAATAATACGTAGTGAAAAGCAGCACTACCTAAAGACGTTATTGTGAGCTTTAAACAGGTAATGAGATGAAATCATTTTTTGTCGAACGTCGACTTATTGAAGAATTAGTATTTTGTTATGAAAATTAGAATCTCCACGTTTCTATGATTGAAAATGACATAGTACTTCTTATCTTCTATTCGTTATTCGAAACTCTTTATTTAGATAAATAATTTGATGTCAGTGTTCCATATTTGTGGTACCTATTCCATATTAAGAACAATTTATGTTTTGTTTTAAATGTTTGTTCAATATTGAATATTGTTCATAACGTTAAAAATATAATCGTTGTAAATATGACCGTATACCCATAAAAGTTTTTTTATTTGTTGCAATTAATTTTGTAAGAATGACATTGGAAAACCAAAATGGTACTCTATATTTGGCCACTTCCCTCTGTTAACGCTTTGTTGACCCTTTGCGCGCGAACTACTCCATAATCAGAACCGCTTACTATGAACGACAGTCCATCTGTAAAAAATTTTGTTATTGGTAAGACTAGTTAAAGTGGTCGAAAATGTGTAATATTTATGGGACATCACATTTTCTTGATACAAGCCAGGTGTCCTCATACTTATGAACGGTGATGTATATAAAATTTTCTTCTTATTACATCTTAAACGTTCAACGATATCCTGCACGAATTTCGTTCTATACTCTCGTTCCCTTTTCAATTTTTATTTCAATTCGGAGGGACGTTCGCCCGTCCCATCCAGCGATTTCTTAATGAATTTCTGCATCGAAAAGAAGCAACAAGATAATGCGGCCAGATAGGTAATTGGTGGTAGATCGGGGCCCAAGTCGTGGCGATGTATGACTTGATTCGCCCCGGCACGCCCACAGTTGCCAGAAATTTCATTTGCCCGTTGCGTTTTTATCCGTTATCGTGTGTGTGATCTCGATGGATCGCGGACAGAAATGGCCCCCGAAATATTACGGCGATCACCGGCCGCTTGTCAGTGCGATGCTTTATGGGTGTTACGTTGTCGATAATTGGTAGCCTATGCTCGACCTGTACGCGATTATAGTTTCATTATTAACACCTTTTGCGACCGGAAGTTTATTAATAGATTTCACGATCGCAATGCTTATTAATGAGAATCTTGTTAATTTACCGTTAAATGACGATTAACCCACTGATGACCAATATTGCGTTAATGCAATGTTTCAATTCAAGTTTTACAATTAATTTATTGAATTCTGTTTTCTTTTTTTTAAGATTGTGATCATGAAAGGGAATTCCAGGGATTTGTTCAAGAATTGTTTCGTCGTTATTTCTACTGTCTGCTTGGGTACATAATTATGTAACGGATAGAAAATCTTATGTGTAAAAATCGGTTTTATTACTAGATCTCACTATCTGAATGCATTTGTCCTGAATGAGTTAAAAAAGAAAAGAAGAAACTGTAATGTCATATTATATAAACTTGTTGTATTGCTGCGCGATTATAATTTGTTATTGTGATTGAACAATTCATTAAATAAGGCCTTTTGCTTTCGCTACTTGAGTCTGAAAAACCTACTAAATAGTTAGTGGTAGGTAATATGTTAATGAATCCTGGATACTTATACAAGTTCAAATTTCATTATTGATCGATTTTTGAAAATTATAAACAAGTAGAAATTAATCTTCCGTGCCAGTAATCCTATTAGATTGAAAATAAAATGAGTATTTTCTTCAATATAGTATATACTAATTAGTTAGTAATTATTTTGTTAATTATGTTTACAGTACACATTTGAGTATAATTTAGCAATTAAATTACTCATGTTCATACTTTTGTATAACATATACAGAATGTATTATAGAAATTAATTTGTAGTATGAAATAATAATTAATTTGTGTTTAATTTAATGCAACCATCTAATGCAATTGTCACTTTCAATAATTAATGTAAAAAAATTTAAATTTCCATAAACATCTACAATCAGTGAAATTGCGTTGTCATCAAAATTTCATGCTATTAGAGTGTCGTGAAAAAAATGTTACTAATACATGGTGCTTTGATTTATAAACCAATGATCGTATAGAGATGATTGAATGAACGCTTAGCTAGAGAAAAGTGAATTTATTTCAATCGTGTCGCATTGTTTTCAATAATTTCATTCTGTGTCCGCAGCTGCGAAGAAACGATGCTCTTGTCGTAGTTTGTCAACCGGTCTCACCTGAGAAATTATTGTGCCCGAGCCGAAGTCATTAAGAAGTCGCCCGAGATCGTCGAAAAGATGGTAAATTACCCACGATTAGACACGGCGAACAAAAAACGATTCACGGATCGTGGTTCTGTTATATGGGTACCGTTTCGAGGAAGGAATAGGAAAAGAAAACGATTTCACGAGCGAAACTGAGGTTGTTAACTCCGGCAATTATTTACACAAAAAGATTGATAACTCTGATTCCAAAGATATTTGCACGAAGGTACGGAAAAAGAAAGGATATAAATTGGTGTCGTCCATTTAACCATGAAACTGTAATTATAATATAAAGAGTATAAAAATAATATCATAAGTTGAAAAAAGATTTCTAATAAAACTGGTAATGCGTTTTATTTTGTTACATTGTAGTTAAAGTAATAGGAAATAAGTGAAGTATACAAATCAAACGGTAATTCTTAAATAATAATACAATCTTTACAATAATGATTACTATATATATTATTATTATAAAAATATTATTAGGAAATATAATATTATTTTAATGATAATAATATCTGTATGTAAATTGAATACTTTGTAGAGCAACAGATGTATGCAAAAGTAAAGTCCGTCGTGTTTGCAGTGTACACAAAAAGTATTTCCATACCTAGGCTACTCAGAGTAAATATACCGAATAGAATTCAGAATATCTAATGATAAAAACATATTATTCGAAAGTGACCTTGTACACGATTTAAAAGCTTTTCAAATCAATCCCCAAAATATGGCTATGGAAATACTTTTTTAAAACTACTACAAGTTGTTATTACGGTGTTACTTTGTTTTATCCCTGAAGAATTCAACTTTCGCCTCAAAACTGTCAAAAAGTTATAAAAAAATAAGGGATAACTCCTCGAAAAACACATTGCGTACAAATTTTTCAACGCTATATAACAAAGATTTTACGACAGAAAAAAATAAGCATTACCTACTCTCGCACATACCTAATTCCTATTTCAAGTATACTAATGCAATGAGGATGTTTAAAGGAATTTCTATTAATCCAAGAACGCGTAAAGCTATTCAAAAAATTGGTCGTGTACGAATTTCCTTTCTTTCTCTATCCATTGTATTCTCCTGTGTCTATATATACATATTCACACGAATTCCTTACCTTAGAAGGCCAATTAATAATCAATCGATCCGCCTCGTTATCCAACCGCCTCGACCTTACGCTCCGAAAGTGTTCCCTCTTTTTTTTTTGCTGCTCGTCGGTTCACGGTGCCCGGTTCAGACCGTATCTGCCGGCCCGAGAAACCCAGAAACAACGACATATCCCGCCCGGAATCGAACGAAAAGAAAAAAGAAGAAAAAAAAAAACAGGGAAAGAAAGAAGAGAAGAAGGAAGCGGCCGGCTTCCTTGCCAATTATCGGCCGTGTGCCAGAAAACAGACGTAAAAACAATCTGGAGCGAAAGCTAAACACAACTGGGCCTCGCGTCGTTAAAGGTTCCACCTTTAGGAATCGTCGAAAAGGCGAACGAAACCGTGTTTATCGCGCGAAATTACATTGTTGTTACCTGGTCGCTGGTTGCCGGGGTGTCAAAACGCTCAGTTCGACCGTGCCTCGCCTCCGGACACGGACAAGCGTGAGCCAGAGGAACGCCGCCATCTTGGTTCGCTCGGTGAGTACTCCGAAATTCTGGAAAATCTTCATTTGCAATGAATTTTAACGTCTGCTATACTCGATGGTAGTGCTAGTCTGTGTATTTCGACACGAAATTGCAGATACTGAAGGTAATAGACTCCCGATTATCCGGCTCTGCTTTAATTGCTTTCTGCTTTAACCGGTCACATTTTTGTTGAGACGGAATATATAGTTATCGGATCGATAAAGGAAATTAAATCAAAGAAGTAGAAGATTATAGATTTTTTTGTGAAAAAAGTCATATTTAATAAACATTTTTTATATCTATGATGTGTAAATATATAATAAATATTATAGGTATACTAATATGTTAATTTTTTTCAGTAGGGGAGACCAGAGCTAGTTATCATAGGGGTTGGTAGTCACATTTCGTATAATTTTGTTACTAAATGTCAGGCAAACTCATTACAAGGAATAAAATTAACTTAATAGATAGTTAACACAGTATTCTCTGGGACGTCCTGATGCATTAATTTCCAAAAATTGTCTCCGGATCGGTACTGTTCTCTCGAGGTAACGCAACCGATCGGCAAAATGATTAACAAGAATAAACCTAATTAATAAACATTTAACGTAGTATTCTCTAAACGATGCATGAACCTCGAAAAAATATTGCAGAAGAATCGGTTCTCTTCTCTCCAGGGAACGCAACCGATCGTCAAAATGATTAAGAAAAATGAACCTAATTAATATGAATTTAACGCAGTATTCTTTGGAACGTCTTGATGTATAACCCATGAAAAAATATTGCAGAAGAATCGTTTTTCTTCGCTCGAGGCAAGACAATTGGCTGCCACAGGGCCGGTGAACTTTATCCCCGGTAATTTGCACGGGTAAAGGGTTGCCGAAGGGAGGCTCGTTAAAATATTATTTCGAATGTTTGTATAACGAAGTTGTAAAGCGCCAGGGCGCCGCCCGTTATTGGCACCTGCCCGGATAATATAGCAATTGTCGGCCATTATCGAAATTCACGGTTTCACCGCGTTCGTCCTGCGCCCGCGCCAAGCTTTCCTCGAACGCAAGCTCTTGGAAACGAGTCCTTAGCCGGTTCCGCCTTGGAATACAATATTCGTATAGAATGATCGGACATTTTGTAGAAAGTACATCAGAAATCATTGTGATCGGATTTCGATTATGACTTTAAAATCAAAATAAAGTGTGTCTGGCTATGTACTGCCTTTTTCACTGTGGCAGTTGATCTGTTAATATTTTTATTAATTCTTTACCTCAGCGGAAATAATGCAAAACTACGACTCAAGAAGAAAAGAAGCTTATATGAATTCCACATTATAAAGCAAACACGGTTTAGATACATCGAAGTGTTCCATCTTAAAAATATTAAACAAATCTGTCAGTAAGTCCTAAAGTGAAAGTGCTACCCCATATTTGAACCATCCCCTCTAGTAGTAAGTACTTGTACTTACAATTCGTATAATCAGACTGTGGAGTTTACACGTTCAAAGTAAATTTTTTTCGTTTATATAATTTGCATATGTATAGATTAATTAACATACTACCGAAATTTCTGTTCTAAATGCCAATTCTTATATTTGCATAAATAAACACAGAATATCTAAAGACAAACCTAAACGAGTGCATCATTTGTCGCTCTCATCTCCTCAATCGGTACGAAGAACAATTATGGTAATAATAAATAAAGCAAGACATGTATTAAAAAAAGAACGAAGCACGACTAAAAGAATTTCAAATGTTGCAACCGAGAAACCCGCAGTTTCCGAGTTCATAAATGTCCGACCGTAAAGTGGCGGTTTGAAACATATTATTTTACAACGAACGTTTAATTAATCGTTCACAATATGGACGGAGAGAGCTCGACGGCGTCGTGTTTATTTCCACGAAATCCATCATCGGTCTTCGGTTCGCGTGAACGCGTATCGTTCAACGTTCCGTGGTCGCTATTTTGTTTGTTGTTTTTTGTGCGGTTTCCAGCGGAATACACCTTGAATTACGGTTAATAGAAATCTTGTCGTATGAGCGACGTTAATTGAATAATGACAATGTTGCCGAGAGAGAATAATGATCCACGGATATCGGAAGCAGACGAAGAAGAAGCCGGTTTCACTTCGATTTCGAACGGGGTCCAACTGGCTTCCCATCTGGCAGCGTACCGACGACAAATGTCGGCGTGACATGCCAACCGACTATAAAGCTGCCCGTGAATTAACGCTCATTATCGTGTAGCTTAATTGAGCCCGGGGATCGAGATTGAAACGCCGCGCGTTCGACAATGTTTGCGTAATGGAATTCCGTCGGTTTCAGACACTCCGGGAATTTCTTAGTAATCATACTTAAACGCACCGTTTATTCTTGGTGGATCGTACAGGGTGTTCCTTAATATTGGACGTATCCTGTGAAATGAATATGGATCGAGAAAAAAAAG
>NW_015373923.1:8285010-8315559 GCF_001272555.1 Dufourea novaeangliae | reverse complement strand
ATATATATTATTATTATAAAAATATTATTAGGAAATATAATATTATTTTAATGATAATAATATCTGTATGTAAATTGAATACTTTGTAGAGCAACAGATGTATGCAAAAGTAAAGTCCGTCGTGTTTGCAGTGTACACAAAAAGTATTTCCATACCTAGGCTACTCAGAGTAAATATACCGAATAGAATTCAGAATATCTAATGATAAAAACATATTATTCGAAAGTGACCTTGTACACGATTTAAAAGCTTTTCAAATCAATCCCCAAAATATGGCTATGGAAATACTTTTTTAAAACTACTACAAGTTGTTATTACGGTGTTACTTTGTTTTATCCCTGAAGAATTCAACTTTCGCCTCAAAACTGTCAAAAAGTTATAAAAAAATAAGGGATAACTCCTCGAAAAACACATTGCGTACAAATTTTTCAACGCTATATAACAAAGATTTTACGACAGAAAAAAATAAGCATTACCTACTCTCGCACATACCTAATTCCTATTTCAAGTATACTAATGCAATGAGGATGTTTAAAGGAATTTCTATTAATCCAAGAACGCGTAAAGCTATTCAAAAAATTGGTCGTGTACGAATTTCCTTTCTTTCTCTATCCATTGTATTCTCCTGTGTCTATATATACATATTCACACGAATTCCTTACCTTAGAAGGCCAATTAATAATCAATCGATCCGCCTCGTTATCCAACCGCCTCGACCTTACGCTCCGAAAGTGTTCCCTCTTTTTTTTTTGCTGCTCGTCGGTTCACGGTGCCCGGTTCAGACCGTATCTGCCGGCCCGAGAAACCCAGAAACAACGACATATCCCGCCCGGAATCGAACGAAAAGAAAAAAGAAGAAAAAAAAAAACAGGGAAAGAAAGAAGAGAAGAAGGAAGCGGCCGGCTTCCTTGCCAATTATCGGCCGTGTGCCAGAAAACAGACGTAAAAACAATCTGGAGCGAAAGCTAAACACAACTGGGCCTCGCGTCGTTAAAGGTTCCACCTTTAGGAATCGTCGAAAAGGCGAACGAAACCGTGTTTATCGCGCGAAATTACATTGTTGTTACCTGGTCGCTGGTTGCCGGGGTGTCAAAACGCTCAGTTCGACCGTGCCTCGCCTCCGGACACGGACAAGCGTGAGCCAGAGGAACGCCGCCATCTTGGTTCGCTCGGTGAGTACTCCGAAATTCTGGAAAATCTTCATTTGCAATGAATTTTAACGTCTGCTATACTCGATGGTAGTGCTAGTCTGTGTATTTCGACACGAAATTGCAGATACTGAAGGTAATAGACTCCCGATTATCCGGCTCTGCTTTAATTGCTTTCTGCTTTAACCGGTCACATTTTTGTTGAGACGGAATATATAGTTATCGGATCGATAAAGGAAATTAAATCAAAGAAGTAGAAGATTATAGATTTTTTTGTGAAAAAAGTCATATTTAATAAACATTTTTTATATCTATGATGTGTAAATATATAATAAATATTATAGGTATACTAATATGTTAATTTTTTTCAGTAGGGGAGACCAGAGCTAGTTATCATAGGGGTTGGTAGTCACATTTCGTATAATTTTGTTACTAAATGTCAGGCAAACTCATTACAAGGAATAAAATTAACTTAATAGATAGTTAACACAGTATTCTCTGGGACGTCCTGATGCATTAATTTCCAAAAATTGTCTCCGGATCGGTACTGTTCTCTCGAGGTAACGCAACCGATCGGCAAAATGATTAACAAGAATAAACCTAATTAATAAACATTTAACGTAGTATTCTCTAAACGATGCATGAACCTCGAAAAAATATTGCAGAAGAATCGGTTCTCTTCTCTCCAGGGAACGCAACCGATCGTCAAAATGATTAAGAAAAATGAACCTAATTAATATGAATTTAACGCAGTATTCTTTGGAACGTCTTGATGTATAACCCATGAAAAAATATTGCAGAAGAATCGTTTTTCTTCGCTCGAGGCAAGACAATTGGCTGCCACAGGGCCGGTGAACTTTATCCCCGGTAATTTGCACGGGTAAAGGGTTGCCGAAGGGAGGCTCGTTAAAATATTATTTCGAATGTTTGTATAACGAAGTTGTAAAGCGCCAGGGCGCCGCCCGTTATTGGCACCTGCCCGGATAATATAGCAATTGTCGGCCATTATCGAAATTCACGGTTTCACCGCGTTCGTCCTGCGCCCGCGCCAAGCTTTCCTCGAACGCAAGCTCTTGGAAACGAGTCCTTAGCCGGTTCCGCCTTGGAATACAATATTCGTATAGAATGATCGGACATTTTGTAGAAAGTACATCAGAAATCATTGTGATCGGATTTCGATTATGACTTTAAAATCAAAATAAAGTGTGTCTGGCTATGTACTGCCTTTTTCACTGTGGCAGTTGATCTGTTAATATTTTTATTAATTCTTTACCTCAGCGGAAATAATGCAAAACTACGACTCAAGAAGAAAAGAAGCTTATATGAATTCCACATTATAAAGCAAACACGGTTTAGATACATCGAAGTGTTCCATCTTAAAAATATTAAACAAATCTGTCAGTAAGTCCTAAAGTGAAAGTGCTACCCCATATTTGAACCATCCCCTCTAGTAGTAAGTACTTGTACTTACAATTCGTATAATCAGACTGTGGAGTTTACACGTTCAAAGTAAATTTTTTTCGTTTATATAATTTGCATATGTATAGATTAATTAACATACTACCGAAATTTCTGTTCTAAATGCCAATTCTTATATTTGCATAAATAAACACAGAATATCTAAAGACAAACCTAAACGAGTGCATCATTTGTCGCTCTCATCTCCTCAATCGGTACGAAGAACAATTATGGTAATAATAAATAAAGCAAGACATGTATTAAAAAAAGAACGAAGCACGACTAAAAGAATTTCAAATGTTGCAACCGAGAAACCCGCAGTTTCCGAGTTCATAAATGTCCGACCGTAAAGTGGCGGTTTGAAACATATTATTTTACAACGAACGTTTAATTAATCGTTCACAATATGGACGGAGAGAGCTCGACGGCGTCGTGTTTATTTCCACGAAATCCATCATCGGTCTTCGGTTCGCGTGAACGCGTATCGTTCAACGTTCCGTGGTCGCTATTTTGTTTGTTGTTTTTTGTGCGGTTTCCAGCGGAATACACCTTGAATTACGGTTAATAGAAATCTTGTCGTATGAGCGACGTTAATTGAATAATGACAATGTTGCCGAGAGAGAATAATGATCCACGGATATCGGAAGCAGACGAAGAAGAAGCCGGTTTCACTTCGATTTCGAACGGGGTCCAACTGGCTTCCCATCTGGCAGCGTACCGACGACAAATGTCGGCGTGACATGCCAACCGACTATAAAGCTGCCCGTGAATTAACGCTCATTATCGTGTAGCTTAATTGAGCCCGGGGATCGAGATTGAAACGCCGCGCGTTCGACAATGTTTGCGTAATGGAATTCCGTCGGTTTCAGACACTCCGGGAATTTCTTAGTAATCATACTTAAACGCACCGTTTATTCTTGGTGGATCGTACAGGGTGTTCCTTAATATTGGACGTATCCTGTGAAATGAATATGGATCGAGAAAAAAAAGATCGGAAAAAGAGTTTGTACGACTTAACGTTATTGGTTGGAATGAAATGTTAACACTGGAACTCGTCAAAATGACGGATTATAGGATTCTGGTTTTACTATTATTGAAATTGTGAAAGTGCTCTCGTCAGAATTTCATATTGACTTTAACTTTTTTATACGTGTTACAGTATACATACTGTATTATTTTATATTGTATTATACCGGGTGAGCCACGAATCGTGATCAGTAGAGATTACTCTGTTATTAGCAGTCCGATCGAAAATGTTTTTATCAGGTATATCACGGTTTCAAGAGAGCTTTAACGTGATTATAGCAAATCTTTTGCCAATTCTTTTTCTTCATGATTTTTCAAGGTCACCTTCAATTTTTTCAAAAAGCTATGTATAGGTCACGCGCAGCTGTCGTACTTCATATATATATATTTAACTTCACGATTTTACAATTGAATTTTTGAATAATATACTAAAAATATAGTACAAAACCGCAAATTAATATCATATTTATTTTTTTCACAATCCGTGTCTAAAAAAACCTTTTTTCTTTTACCTGTCACACTAGTCTAACCGCATAAGGTGTACGTTCAATTCTAAAAGAAAGTCACGACCTAACAATACATCTTACACAAACTCGATCAATCCTAGCAGCTATTCGTCGGGCCATCGTCGTCTGGAAAGGGCGGGAAACGGTTATCTATGGGGCGTCACGTAATGTGGGTGTACTTACAGACAGTCGAAATGGTGGTGGCTAGGTGGAAATGGTCGTTACGTCGAGCGTTCGCCTCCTCCGAACGTCGATCAGCAGTCGGATTACGCATGTCCTGGCAGCTGCGCATCCTTCCTGGGCGTTCCGGGGAGCCGCCAATCGGCGAAACCCTCTAATATCAACCACCCGACTGAACGGCCAATGAGAACACCGCTGTGTATCAGCGCGGGTGTCATCGGCCAGTTGGGCTACGCGATATTATCATTTCGGGCTGTGGCCTGTGTGTGTGGTGGGAGGGAGGGGGTGCAGCGGTTGGAAGAGGAGGACGGGACACGCGGCTCCCCACCGGCGGCGGTGGTCATCGATCCTCCGAGTCCGGGAATCAACGCTGCCTTCGGGCGTTCGATGCTTAAGCTTCGGCTGTCTGACGGGTCAAGCAACCGGAAAAGCATTGGGGTGCTGAGAGAGAGAGAGAGAGAGAGAGAGAGAGAGAGAGAGAGAGAGAGAGATTGGTTGCTGGTTTCAGACGGGAGTCGTGAATTGGACGATCGTCAGCGATGCTGCGTTGGAACGGTTTCAATGAGCTGATGAGAATTTTGGTATAGTTAGGCGGAGATTTTGAGGATGAAGTGAATAATATTGGGCAATTGGTGATATTCGCGCAGGCTTGTATTTTTGAGATAATTGTAAGTTTCTTAAATGGTCGGGTGTTAAGATATGGGGCTAGGACTTTTGGGGGCTTATAGTGCTCACGGTGAAGAATAAAGATAATAGGTCTTAGAAGGGAAGTTCGGTAACCTGAAAATTCTGATTTTTTTAAATTTTGTAGGATTGTAGGGGACCTCAAGAGAAGCATAGCGCAATTTTTGGGAAAACATCCCTCGAAGGTAGATAGGTGTTTCCATATTTCCCTGTATATCTTTAAAACTATCGTACATATAAATAAATGGTTAGAATAAAAATTGAATGGTCTTTTATGCTCTATAAAACGATGCAATTTAATTGATAATTAATCAAAGTGGGGGGTGATGTTTTTATTTAAACAAAGAATTTTTATTATACATAATGAGCGTACGTTCAATGAAAAATAATCCCGACCAGGTTATCTTTAATCGCAAAGGGTTAAATCTCATATAGCTCCACTGATCTTTACAGAGCCTCTATGTGATTCAGATCGAACGACTAAGACGATCACAAGCCGCTCGTGGAATGGACCAGTGAAAATTGTCGGGCAACGCATGCTTCCGATCATACGCGGCTAATCCGACAGGGTGTTATTCAGGGCCGAAAATGAACCGTAGGAGACCAATTTGCAAACGATTCGTTCCCTTCAGGGAGGCGTGAAAGAGAGCATCGTGTGCCTGGGAATGCGTCGAAAACAGGCCGAAAAAGACGAACGAAACGACCGAACAGCGGAACGAGAAGAGGATTCAACGCGAAAATAAAACCGGTTGGCACTTATTAACCGCCTCCGGGACGAGTAGCTGGGAGTGGACCAGGAACGGACGAGGACCGACCTATAGAGGAATAAAAGAGAAAAGGATAATAGAACGACAGTCCCGCGAAAAAGACTCCTATTTTCTCGGTGCAATTTCATCGGCGGGCAATTTCGTCGGAAACATGCAGCTGCTGGCTGCAGGTCTCGAGTAACCATCGACGATATTAGGACCCTGTGTCCTATTATTTTTTAGGCTTAGGCAGTCGCCTCTTTTTATACCCAGGGAGGTGGACTTCACGGGGTTGCCGTGATCAAACATTAATTTCACGAACGAAGTCGCCATTTACGGCGTGGTAAAGGAGGGAAAAAGAGACCTGGTCGTGCGGTGGAACCGAACAAAAAGTTATATAGCCTAGTCGTGCAAGGTGTTCGCATGATTTTGATGAAACAATCACCTTAGCGGCGTTCATTACCATACGTAAGTCGCTAAAGGATTCCGGGACAAGTCGCTACAACTTAATTCGTCTTGGAGGTCCGTCTTCCAAGGTCTCTTTCGTCGATCCCTGGAACGTGTATGGGATGATATGGAATTTTTTTGGAGGGACGTTTATCCCGTTGCATCGGTCACAACACAGATTACGAATTATTACCACGAGAGACCAACACATTAATGAAATATCCTTTTCTTGTTTTTCCTTCGATGAATCTTGAAAGATTCTTTGAAGATGTTTGAGCGATTGTTGAAATTAAACGTGCAAATAAGTAGTGCACTATTCCTCGTGAAATTCAATATTTGTTTCAAAATAATTCGGAACCCTATGCTTTTAAGTGCACCAGTAATACACGATTTCTTTTTAATACACTTATAAGAAGCTTAAATTCGTAACATACAGTAACTACAGTAATGTCTCGATGAGTGCGATGAACTCGAGTCTCCTTCAGAGCATTCGTAGCAAGATGGAAAGGTTTTCAGGCCCTTATAAATATGTTTTTTTTTTTGCACGAAGCCGAGTCTCGTCTTAGCTTCTGTTTACTCGGTATTGATTCCTGTCGCATTCATCGAGGAATCACTGTATAAACAAAGTGATGATCATTTTGATGGAACAGGAACAGAGATACTTTCGCGAATTTTTTGGTTATCTTTACTTACTCGTCTCGTTGAACGGAAAATAGTTATCATTTCTTCAACGACGGTCATCGTGTAAACGAAGAAGGAATGTACAGTTATAGCTGCTTCAAAGATATAGCGTTAGCCATAAACGTTGCTGACCCTTAAACTATTAGTACTCGATCATCAGGGGCCCATTTTGTCCCACCGCACTCAGGGTCGTACTCCACATTCAGCTATATTGTTCGAATGAATAAAACAAAATAGACAGGAATATTTTAAAGAAATTTGCGTTTTCGTAAGCTTCCATCAAGAATAAAAAGGCCAGAAATATTTAAAATCTGAAATTAGTACGTTATAAGAACTTGTTTAATTACATTAAAACAGAAAAACCGATTCCAAATTGATGTCGTAAGCCCCTGAACGATGGTCGAGCACAATTTTTACAACTCAAAGGTATCGAGTGACAGGATTAGTCTACCAAAACATAAACTTTAGGGTCGGTCAGGTTTATGGCTAACGCTATATCTTTGAAGCAGCTATGCCTTACGGCCAATTAAAAAATTTCAACGATCTCGATCGGTTCATAGGACATAGGGACTCACCGTCGTTCATCATTTCTCCTAGCTGGGTTTAATGGATCGTTGGCTCGATGACAAATAAACAAGAGAGCAACCACCGCACCCTTCAAGCCTGTAACGACCCCCTGTAGAGTGATTGTTCGATTTTCGTCTGACGACACCGCGTACATCGCCGTTCCGCAACCTCTCGGTATCCCAGGCCCCTTTTTCGACACAGGTTGCGCTTGTTCACGGATCATCGCCGGTTAACCGGTGTTAGGAACGCGTTGCGGCTCGTCCAAATGTTACCGAACCGTTTCTCTCTTGAGATAGAGCCCTGACACACGGGACTCGTGTTTCTGGCGCTGCAACGAAGCGGATCGTCTTGTTGACTGTGAAGAGTTTATGGCTCGAAAGGTCACCCGGACGAAAATGGGATGAAGTGTGTACCACTCGGGGCTGGAAAAATGTCTTTACGTGGTAGGAGTGCTCCATTAACTTCAACTTTGAAGTTTGGTACGGTGGAACCTCGATTTTCGGAACTAAACAATAGTATTCGGATAATAGAATTTTTGAATAATCGAATGGCAACTTCTTTTTATCGCGTTCAACGGCATATATTTTGAGCAGAATATAAATGGAGGGAAAAAGGACACTTTGTGTAGGTCCTGTGTTTTTTTAGACGGTAGATCGCATAAATTTTAAGCCCTTTTTGTGGACATTGTACGTGCAGTTTGTATTATTCATTCAGTAATTGTTAATTTTTTTGAAGAAAGAAGGAATATCTTTATTACACTTGGCGGTTCCATCAAATCTCTCTATTATCTTCTCCTATCTACTCAATTTTAGGCAATTGAGTACGCTCTAAATGCATAAAATCAGCAATCTATTTATTATATAAGATATCGAGAACAAGTTTAGATAAATTTTATATCAGTCTTAGGTGTCCATATTTCAGTAGGAAACAATTTTCAAAAAGAATACTTTTAACAAAATGCTTTTTTGAAATTTCTTCCTACCGATTTATGGACAACTAAAAACAGTGTAAACTTTATCTAAACTTTTGTAATTTACGAGTTACAAGCGAATAAGTAAAAGGAACGCTCCTGATAAAAAGGGTGGTCTCTCCCTTGTGAAAATAGCACCAATCAAGTACGCAAAAATTCTAAGGTTGGCTTCATAAACAATTAAGCGCAGTTACAGACAAATCGATGCTATCATTTCGAGAACATCCCTTGTCAATCCACGATCCATAAGTGTCCCAATAACGGCTAATAAGTATCCTGCCTAATGATCCAAAATATACTCTGATAATTTTGTAAAAACTTCAAAAATTAGTCAAGAAAATAAATTATTTCCTAATAGCACGCAAACAAATATCTATGTTCTATTCAAAAAATTGTTATCACTACCTTCATCCCCATCGAATATCGTTATTTACAAGAAGACACATCGAACGGTCGATAGCGTTTGTTTACCTTAAGACCAGCAGTCCACTTGTACCAACACTTCCCACCGGTTGTCCGAATGGCCACGAAAATTCGAAACGACATTTCCCACGTGAGCGGCACACCGACGAAACTGGGGTAAAAATTGCGTGGGCTACTTTATCAGATCGTGACGATGCCTGTCGGGGGTTGGTTGTAATAGGAATGGAACAACCCCTAACCGGGAGAAGATCAGATGGCTCGGATAGATTAATCTATGCCCTTTACGTGGTCGGGGGGAACACACTGGAAGATTACGACGAAACGGTTGTGTTCTGCCCTTTGCGACCCGTGTCCCGTCGTGGAAATGAGGACAGGTGATCTATTCGGGCGCGAGGTTCGCTGATCACGCTTCTGAATTTCCGACGAATCACCGATTTACTGAAACTACACACAGGTCTGCAAATCGATTTATAATTGAAACATTATTTAGCGTAAATAGCTGTTATTATATATCAATTTTTAATTGACATATTTTGTTTTCGGTTACAGATTAATGAGTGTAAGAAGGAAACGTAAAAGAAATGTTTTGTTTCTTATTTTTACATATTATTTTTAATAAAATGGCTGTTTCTCATTAGTATCTTTTACTTTTATTTGAACATTTGCAGTTACTCATGAATGTGTATTTGATCAGTTCATAATCAACGTTAGGATTAGAAATACTAATGATTATTTATATTAGTATAAGGCTTGATTCGTATACTTCAGATTAAAATGCATTCAATTGGACAATTATGAAGGTACAGTTGATTTAAAAAAAACATTGGTGTTAAAATCGGTGCTTGGTGAAATTTGGTATCTGTTTTTACCAGCCAATTTATCGACGATTAGTTAATTAATATTTTTATTCTAGTAATTGTATGTTAGTTTCTAGAGCAAAATATCCCAATTCCATTATGTTCGTCTTCCGACGGATGGAACAGCATCGCAATTCAGACTATTGGCTTTTTAGGGTAATTATTCAATTAACAACTTGCTCATCTAACTGATAAACTGAAGGAGTCCTCCTGTGGAATTAATCAAAACACAGTAAACAAAAGCTAAGCAATCGGCTTCGGGAAAAATACAAATTTATTTCCTAAAGGAGTTTTTCTTTATTCCTAAATTATTTTCCAAGGTTTACTTCACCAGCGAACGAGTTAAAACGTCGTGTGGGGATTTCATATGTTCTGCTACTGTTCACTATGTATTATTCCAATAAAATTGGTGCTCAACTCTGTTCATGGTTTAACGCAATGTCCGAAAATCGAGATAACTTAGGCGAAAACAGCGTCGTGCTGGTCGGAGCTAACCCCGGTGGTTGGTTTTTTTCGGGGGCAATTTATCGTCGCGGGCCAGGTAAAACTGTCACTGCTCGTACCCATCCGCGCACCTGTTCCGCAGCGAGGATAATTTAGATGGGGCACGTTCTGTCTCTGTTTCGGCTAAAAGCTCGCCCAGAGAGATCGGGCCGCATAACGCCCGGGACCGAAAGTTATCGCGATAACCGAACGGATACCAGTAGAGAGCCACCCCGAGCCGATTTTTATCTTCTAAATCGTCCCTTCGAGGCAGCCGACGAAAGCGTGCTCGTCGGGCGGTGTTGCCTACGAGAAAAAGAAAAGAACAGTAGCCCCGCGCGTGCACGTTTGTGGGATAGAAGGTAGCAGCATAAGCATCAAGACAGTTTCGTCTTTTATCGAACGCATCGAACAGGTTTAATTACAGCCGGTTGTAAATTTCTTCTACGATGTCCCGCTGCTTACGGCGGCTGACGCTGAGGAATCCATGAGTTTTGATGTCTTCACTCGACAGAGACTGTTAGAAATGTTCGATCCCTCGTGTCTATCATTCGTTTCATTGTTTTTCAACTTTTAAGCGGCTTACAGACTGTTCAGCTGTACAACTGTGGCTTACAAGGGATTCTGGCGAAGTGATACGTGTCGATTTTTCTGTAACTTTGTTTAATTTTTTATGGGATCAGCCTTAGAATTTTGCTGTACTTAGTGGCTGATGCTTTTAGACTTTGAGGGGTCATTCTACTTTGACGGTTGAATAACTTAACATATTCGTAACCGGCAATGTAGTCCTACGTGATTTAAAAATTTTTAGATCAGTACCGGTAACGTAGTTGAACGTTATTTTAAAATCTGTAGCAGTTATCACCCGTTTCTCTTTAGCAAGATGATCATTACTGTGGTTTGCAATTTTTGTTAGGTTAGATACTTTCTTTATATAATAACTAGTTACTCTATTCGAAAATCCTAATGGAATTTTTTGAGTTTCAATCAGGGAATTACGTTATTCTGTTATGCGCAGGTAAATTTAGCTAAGGTTTCGTAACTTTTATTTGTACGAATTTGAAAATTTAACTATTTATTCTGTTCGTTACATTAATTTTTTACCACTGCCTTAATTTAAGATCGACGGATAGAACTAAGTTGGATAAATGAGGAACGGATGAGGGTTAAACAGACTACTCGTTTCACAGATGAATAATTCAACCGCGACTATTTTGTAACATTTTTCATAACTAACTGAAAGTTATTTTTCATTAACGTTTTAGTAATAGTCTGCCATTTACTGACAATTGAAGATACTCTATTCGAAAATCCTAATGGAATTCTTTGAGTTTCAATCAAGAAATTACGTTATTCTGTTATGTGTAGGTAAATTTACCTGAGGCTTCGTGATTTTTACATTAAAGAATTCGCAAATTTAACTATTTATCACTTCATTGTATTAATGTTTACCACCGGATCAATTTTACACCGAAATTAAGGTGGGAAAATAAGGGACGTATGAGGGTTAAACAGACTACTCGTTTCACAGATGAATAATTCAACCGCGACTATTTTGTAACATTTTTCATAACTAACTGAAAGTTATTTTTCATTAACGTTTTAGTAATAGTCTGCCATTTACTGACAATTGAAGATACTCTATTCGAAAATCCTAATGGAATTCTTTGAGTTTCAATCAAGAAATTACGTTATTCTGTTATGTGTAGGTAAATTTACCTGAGGCTTCGTGATTTTTACATTAAAGAATTCGCAAATTTAACTATTTATCACTTCATTGTATTAATGTTTACCACCGGATCAATTTTACACCGAAATTAAGTTGGGAAAATAAGGGACGAATGAGGGTTAAACCCCGAGATCCACATCTACGTGAACGGACGCCAACGCGTTAAAGTCAAAGAATAACTGTCTCCTTTTTTAGCCTTCGTAACAGCACCCTACATTAAATCAGGCTAAAACGAGCTAGCGTAAAACCGACTTTCATCGTATTCTATGGTCTCCGTCTAAAACAATACGTGTACACCGTGTATAATTGTTCTCGTACCGTTTGCTATCACGTCCTGCAACGAATTCCATCCGAGATGCTCGAACGCTTACCATTAGTTATTTCGCGTCTCATAGGGCGGATGAGTCACCGCGGGAAGAAATTCAGGACAAAGAAATGGTGGGCGGAATGTCGGAAGAACGGTCGGTCGGGTGGTTACAAAAAACCCTGGCTGGGTCCAATGGTTCCACCGGCATGGCAAATTATGTATTCCTCCGTTGGAATGACTGACGGATTCCTTCTGGATCGCGTCGAGGAGACGACCTTCGTGATCAAGGGGAGGAGAAACGGGGCCGCCGCTTTGGTCCCGATCCGCGGACACGCGTCGAACCGTTTAACCGGGGCGGCCGGGCTTTAATTCGACGTTTCGGCCCAGAAAACCTCAGGTTTAGCCGTGTTCCCTATGTAATTGTCCGGGGCACACAACACAGATATACGCTCGACGTCTCTTGCGCAAGAAACCACGCAAAATGGCGGTCACCGCGGTCGAAAACGGCCCAAGGACTGTCGGGGGACACGGATCGCCCCGTACGCGTCTTCGATTTCTTTTTTTTTTCTGTTTTTTTTTTCTTTTTTTTTCGTCGAACACCACAAGAATTACGTATCCGCATGTCAGGGGAGGATGTGTAACTCGCGTGCTACGGCTGAAACGATTACATGTTCTTAAAAAAAAACGGGAAGAAGCGTTATTACACAACTCGGGACTTCTCCACTTTTGCCTCGTTTCAATTTGGGATCAGTCGCGATTTTACGCTGTCGGTCGAAGAAACCGTTCCTTGTAACGCGATCGAGATTTTCTGGCCGTTGCGTAAGGACCGCCCTTTCGACAGGGCCAATTTTTTCGATCGTTCTCTTTGTGGTTCGATTTTGAACACCGGTTTTCTGCGCCATTGTTAAAGTAATGGATTTGGTGTCTGGTGTAAACGATGGGTGTGTGTGTGTGTGTCAAATAAGGAACAAATAAACGTAACAAAATAAAAAAAAAAAACGTAAATAAAAGTAATGGTATCGTCATTAGACGATCCAGAATCATAGCGTAGTTTAAAATCGCTTATTTGTAACAGTCGTGTTTCACAAAATTGTCGTTTCATCGTTTATTAACGACAGCTGTTGTTAAAGGATTGATAAAAAATATTAGATGTAGCAATAAATAATGCACCATATTGTTTTCCATGAAATGGTAACACAGATTAAATTCAGAAACATTTGTCGTCCTATGTTTCACAGAAATAATAAAAGATGATTTCGAACGAGATTGAATGTTACTATTAAGAGATTGAATGTCCTATCCTACGAAATAGGATAGTATTTTCTATTCCCAGAAACAATGATAATAAAATTTGTCAAAATATAATTGAGTATTTATTGGTACACCTAATAAATTCAATCGTCCACGTATGTGATATTATGTCTATGGTGTTCTGTCGGTATTGTGCAAGTAATTTCATTTAAAAAAACACGAAAAGTTATAAAATACCATGTAGTGTGTCCAAAAAATATTGTGCCTTCTAAAAGTTTCAATTTCAGTCGTCAAAATGAGTTTCGTTGGAAATTACAATTACGATTTGGAAATTACGATTTTATCATTAATTATTTTACAAAAGAACAATATATGTATTAACGTCAGTCATTGTCACGTGACCTTTTTCTTAAATTCCACAAAACTCCCTACAGATCTCTAAAGTCGCCGTTCAAATATGATTTATTCGTGTAAACCCTCTTGAAATATTGATTTTCAGTTCCTGAGCATTGTTAACGCGTGTAATGCGGTCTCTGTAATCGTCAGATTACAAAATACACTTGTTACCACCTTCTTGTTAGCACTGCACGATAATTAGGAACTCATAATAAAATCCTGAGAATACAGAGTTTTACGAAGTCCGAAATCAGGGTATATGGTAAGAAGTTATCGTTGGTTTAACGCAGTGAAATTACAATTTCATCGAACACACCGGGCAAACGCAAATCGGTGTCGCGTGAGCGTGAAGAAAAGTTTCGCAGGCGTTAAAAAACTTTCGACATGCCGCAATACGCTGACTGCTGGGAAGATGTAATTGTCACGCACGAAATCCGTGCCCGATGGAGGTACATAAAGTACCGTTGAAAAGTAAGAAACTGAAAAAAGGTCCGTCGAATTAACAGGATTAAACGCACGAAAAACGTAGTTCCTTTCATGCAAGACCAGGAAAAATTAATCGGTCCTCGTATTATGGTCAATTTTAATAACTTCGGAACAACATCGGCCCTGCTTCTTTATCGCATTCGTAGGTAAACGCTATTCCAATATTCTGGTATAAAATGAACATTCAAACATGGCCATTATGCTTTTTTTCTTTAATCTACCGATACTTTTATTCGTATGTTCCATCTGAAAGAATTGACAATTTCTTATAGAAAATACTGAGTAGTCACATTGACAAATTTTGTTTTTTTAAATCGAAAAGTGCCCTAAGTACCAATAGAAATACTATAGTATAAGTACGATGTAAGTACAATTAGTGCTAAAAAATGACACCACTGGTATGTCTAACGTCGTTTCTGTAAAGAACACTGTAAGTTGCAATTCAAGCATTATATTTTTGATTTTCTATACAAATAATCTGGGACAAACAGATTGAGTTTTCTCTGCAACTAAGAGATAGGACGTACAGGGTTTTCAGCAAATGCAATTTTCTGTTTCATGAATGTGGACTATATTAATGTAAAAAATAGAAAATTTTATGATACTTATTTGAGTTCTTTTATTCTTACAATTAGTCACATTTAATAATAAAGACGAATCAAATTTTGGAGATAATTCAAAATCAGCTAATTTTTTTTTCTCCTGAAAAATTTGAATTTTTTCTACTCACAGTGTTTTCTACAAACACTCTTCAGACAGGTTTCTATACAGCGGCATTTTTCTCGACAATATTTAATTTCTACATCGAATCAGATAAACAGGTGCGAATTTAAAATTCGCGAAAGAATATCATCGAGTACATAGGACTAATTGGCAAATATACACTGCCAGTCAAAATTATGGGACCATAGTTCACGACTGATGGAACAGTAACTCATTATTGTACAATATAATAATATAATAAAAGTTACGGAATCAGTACATGTACAAATCATTTCCAATAAATTTTACCATCATACTTTAGTGAAATCTTTGTAGAATAATATTTTTCTCTTTCTTCAATTATCAGACCTGGTCTCATATTTTTGACCGATACTGTAAATCATCAGACTTCCGCAAGGACATGGTTCATCGAAAATGGTAACGAACATTCTTTCATCGAGCACTCCAACGAAAAGAATACTCGAAACACAGAGTCCCGAGAGAAACATCATTCCCGAATTAACCAAGAAGTCGAACGGGACCTCAGGATAAGGCAAAGATTTTCTCCGCCTAAATACTAAAGCCAGTTCCCGATAGCGATCTCTACACGTGAACACAAAAGTGCCTTTATCGCCTCGGGAGATCGATCTCAGGATCAGCCGAGAGCCCACCCATGATTTGTCCTACATAAAACAGTATGTCCCGACACGGAGCGAGTGGATCCAGACACAATCGCCTTCCACCCCCCTCCCCTTGCCCTCTTGATGCCCAGCAAATCGAATCATCGATCCTTATACCCAACAAAATCAACCCCCCAAACAGTCTTTCGAGGGAAAACGCGGAGACAAACACGAACTATCGTCGCACGCGTTCACGAGAGAGTAGCGATTCTGAAGGATGAGGAGGAGGAGTGGAGGATCAGCGTGGTGCCCGAGGAGGAGGAAATCCATCCGGAGGAGAGTCGTTCAGCCCGCCCACCCTCGACAGTGTCCTTCCCTCTCCGTCCGAGACTCGCCTCGCAGTCGAGCATCGACTGAATGGTGTGTTCCGTGTGGCGGTAACGCTCCCAGAAAAGAGAGGCGCGTGTCGGCGGGAGCGAGAAGGGAAGTCAGAGAGCAGCATTCTGTTCGCAAGGGGCCACGGCCGTGGGCAAGGTGGGCCACGGGCCATAGGGGCAGCCCCGACCCGGCGTTTCAGCACGCGACAACACGCTACCGTCACCTTCCTCCTCCCCCCTTCTCTCGCAGTATACTCTTCCATCCCTCTCGATCCAATCGAACCGAACACGAACCAGTTCTCGCTCTCGCCACCACGAGCCCCAACACGTAGGCGTTTCTGCATGAACAGTCACACCACGACTGAAGCGCGCGTGGATCGCTCGTGGCGGACGAGTATGAGGGGGGGACCAAATCGAAAGCAAAGCCTGTAACCCCCGTTCGCGGGCCGAGCCCACTTCAGACACGTCGTGTCCTCCGCATGGTCCACATCCATTTCGTCCTGGTCATCATCCTCTAACTCTTTCTTTCTCTTTCCCATCTCTCTTCTTTCGTCCTTATCCTCCGGTAGCTGGTTGCTGCGGCGATCTCTGTTCTCCACGCGCACCCTCTAGCCCTGTTCTTCGTCCTCTAAAACCTTTCAGCCTCTTCCCACCGATGGATCATCTTTTCCCTTCCTCTTCCATCTCCATCCTGAATCACCTTCCCCACCTCCCTTGACTCACGGACACGGCCAGTGTCGCCTTTTCGCTCTCTGCCTCTCTCTCTCTCTCTCTCTCTCTCACTCTGTCCCGCCGTGTATCGCCTCCTTTCCTACCGTTCGCCGTCCCTCTTCCTCCCTCCTTACCGCCGTCCTTCTCGCCTGCACGCTCGCCGGCCAACCGCAGTCGTCCACCGTCGCGTTCGCCCTCGTCGCCGGTTCTACCTACCTGCCACTCGGTACGGCTACCAGGAGTAGCTGCACGCGCGCACGAGGTGCCTAACCAGGGCCTTGGAGAGGAGGTCCGTGAAGATACGCCGAGCGGGAGCGGTACCACTGGAGCCACGGCAACCGGCGCGGTTCCGTCAAACGAGCCTGGGGTGTCCTGGACCATCATCCGAACTGGCGCACGATCGATCGAGGATCAAGTGGCGGGCGCCAGTGATACGGGGGGAAGGTAAAAGGTTTTCCGGGCTGGACTTTCCGCCAAGTCAATAAAGGACACTTTTTGGATGTTTGATGACGGGAGACCCAGCTGGACCTAGGTGTCATCAGATTGCGCGAGGATTCGTACTACGTGATGGACAGAGAGTGTTGACGTTTGGGGGTAACAGTTCGGAAATTTGTTGCGGAGCTCCGGTGATTCACCGAGGAACACAGAGATGTGTCCGTTATGAATGAAGTGTACGGACTGGTTCCTGCTCGAATGGTTCTACCATTGACTTTTTAAATATTGTTTTTGGGTTAAGGGCCTGAAGCATCGGTTAAGCTCGAAGTGTAAACAGATCATTGAGCTCTTCTGGGGATGATACTCGATGGTGACTCGGATTGAATCTCGACGGTGACATTTGTCGTACGTCCCACGACTGGAATCGCGCGTTGATCACGTGCCATTTAGAGGAACAATCGAATAGACGGTTTTGACAGTGGGCTCTCGAGGCGAGCTTCGCGAAGAGAAACTTCGTTTCTTGATGGCCGTAGGTGTATCATTATAGAGTCGGGTTTCACGTTCCTCACGCGTGCACGAGCGCATCTGCATCTTGGGTTGCCGTGAAAGCGGATTCGCTTCCTTGTGTCCGTCAGCTGAAACACGGTTACAGTGTCACGGATGATCGTGTCCGAATCCTAAGGGTTATGATGCCGTTGGAAATTGATCGGACGGAGAATTGAATGATAGAGGGATCGGTCGATTTCAAGAACGTATTGGCATCTTCTTCCGGGATCGTCGAGAACAGGAGCGGTTGAAGATTGTCGAGGGCTCCCGTCTAGATGCACCCAGAAAATTGAAGAAAAGTTTTCTGCACGAAGAAAAATCAACAGGTATGTGGATTCTTTTTATTTTCCGAACGTTGAAATATTTTCGGAAGTTCTGAATTTGATTTGCGCAACCTGACTGAAACTTTGTTGATGTTAACCGAGTCACACTTTGTCGTAAACAATTTTGATTGGTTAAGATAATTCAGATTGGAGTGAAGTATTTTCGTGATTTTGTGTGAAGCAAAATAATGAAGGTTGAGCATGGTTCTGTTTAAGAAGGTGAACGTTTGAATTTTTTGCTGGGAAAGTCACTTGATAATTTTCAATGTTGTAGTTAATTGCTAATTAAATATATAGGTGTGAAAAATTATCTTGAAACTTTGAGATTATTACATTCTTGTCTGAGATTTGAAATCATTATCAAAATTTGATTAAAATTGCATCAAATAAAACATTTTTTATTACGAAGTTAATATTTAAAAAAATTGATGCAATGCTTTTCACTGTTAAAAATTATCAACGTCATTTGATGCAATGGAAGCATGTGGTTAATGTTACATTTGTCACTTATTTACGTTTATTTATCCTCGTGTACTAGTCAAATAATTATTACGTAGGTATTCATTGGATAACAGTGATCAAAACCATGCCTAAGTCATCTGTGTCGTATGATAGATAATATGTGTTGCCTATATACTAAGTTAATTAATACAATCACCACTATCATAACATACACTGTGTGGCATAACTATAAAACCACTCTGAAATTTTCAGTTCTTATATATTGTGGTTAAACACAAAAAAAACACCTTTTTTTTAATGTAATCTATCGTTTTCTGAAGAAACATTAATTTGTTCAATCAACACGATTACAGACATGGCATACTTGGTTCGTTTTTATTTTAAACACAATATATATGAATTGAAAAATTTAGGGTGGTTTATAGTTATGCCACGCAGTGTATTGTCTATCATACGGTGCCAATAACTTACACACAACTTATAGTAATGGTCCAACTTTTAGTCGATGCTCCAAATTCGCAATCTTCCCCTATAAACAGAAATCCAGTAATGTCCATGTAAATGTCCCAATTACTACCAGTGTCCCCAATACTGCTACTTTATTTAGTTTACTTAATAAAGTTTAACGTATAAACAATTGCGTACAAAAAATTATATTATTAAATTGAACCTCTGATTTACGTGGTATTTAGAAATTAATGTTGCAAAATGAAAGTGCAATTTGAGTATTAGAAACGCGTCTACATATGTAAATACGAAGTGATGGCGAAATCATATCAAGGAAGTCTGTATCAAGTTCAGTTTATACCTGAATGTCCTACGTCCGTTTTGAATATCCCTAATATGTTCGTAAAATTAAAATTTTGGATGTTCTAGAAACGTTTGTCCAGGAAATCCTACGGATGTTCTAAAGACTTAAATTTTGCATGTTCTAGGAACGTCCGTCTCTTAAGTCTTACGAATGTTTGTAGGATTTAAATTTCGGACGGTTTCGTTTAGTAATGTTAAACATTTTAAGGCATTACTATAATGTTTTTACAAATTATTTAAACGTTCCCAAAAAGTATAGAGAACTTTTATGCATCGGGAAAAAGGTTTTGAGAATGTTGACACACAATGTCTTCAGGACGTTCCATTTTGTAAATTGTATTTTCTTTCGACATTTAAAGATCTTAACGAGGATGTAGGGGGACATTTGGACCTTTTTGGGATATCCTCCTAATGTACAGAATGTCCGAAACGGATGTTCTCCGGACGAACTTATGATGTTTTTTTGCTATTGGGGTTAAAGAAAGAGTCGTAATTTTACAATTTAACCTGTATGTAGTGCAGACAATGATTTGTTAAAGTATTGTATACATATAAGAATTACTTTAATTTCTGTGGTGACAGTTATAGGGACACTGGAATTGCTCGCAGACTTTAATTAATTACCAATTAATTCTTCATATTTAATGTATCAAACTTTTCCTTTTAATGAAAGAGATGTTAAATAACATTATTTTCCAAACTGAGACGATTTTTATGTTAAACAACACATGAAATAATTGCATAAATTTATGCTACAATCTTAACACTAGGTTTACGGACATACGTCAATGAACCGCAGATTTTGAAAAACAATTTACTTTACTTAATACTCAATTTACGATCGCGACAAATTAACGCGTATATATAGAGATAGGTATACCACATAGAGAATTTCAAGATTGGAAGGCATTCGAAATGCGTCAAAATAACGCGTCCCATAAACCAAGTCCTAAGGTGTCAGTAATTGGTACATGTACCTATGATTATTCAGCCATTTTTCACACCTGACAAATATTAATTATATTAACATTCTTAAACTCTCAATAAATTCTAATTTCTCACACTCGTTAAATAAAACGCAAACCATCGTATCGTAAACTTCTTTCCATAAGATCCCGTTGCCCCAAAAACTGCATCATCGAATCCCCCTGGGGTCCGGTCTCGATAACCTAAAACGAACGATGGTGGAGTGGGGGGGGGGGGGGTATCATCGCGCGGTCGTATGCGTGTCAATGACATAACACGAAAATCAACGACGCTAATTACGCGATAACGATCCACCGTTAGGGGTCTCCAGCCAGGGAGAGGCAAGGCCTGGTGGTGGGTACCACGGCGAAAGAAGAAAGGACGAACGCGCGCGGGCATGAGCGATCGAACCGCGCCCGTGACTGCGTCCAAAGAAGCCAGCCGTGAATATACCGAGTATAAACGCCTTCTCGACGTTGTATGTGTGTATGTGTGTAAATGTGTGTGTACGCTTATTCGGTTTGGATATACGCGATAAATATTAAAGTTCCTTATAAAACACAAAGTTCTGCCGCTCTCCCGACCGACGTACCGGGGGCCCCGTGACACGCCATTGCTTCATTTAAAATGCAAATTCGTCCGTGTGGCGTGAACCACAGCGGCCCGAATTATTCTAATTACCCCCCACCGATCCCCCCTCCACCCCGTTACCGACTCATGTCCGCCTTTTTTTTACTCGTTGCTTACCTCGCCGGTTTGCTCTCGAAAGCCTACCCCGGCCTAGTCGACATCGATGTTCCGAAGGAAAAAGGTCGTGGTTCCGCCGGAACCCTCCCACCCCCACTCTGTCCTCCCCATCTTGGTGAACTTTCTGGTAACCTTGAGCTGGACGGGGGGAGAAAATATTTCTTCTCGTTACTGTGTTCTTTCGATTCGAGAATGGTAAATGGGATGGTTTTGTTTTTCTGGGTTGGGAATGTTTTAAGGATATGTTGCGGGGTTGGGTGATACTTGAATGTTAAATATCGTCTCGAAATGATAGGTGATAGTTGTAACAACAGCATTGGATGTACAATAATTTAACTCTTTCTGGCGTGGTGGTTATAATTCTGTACATGAGGTTTCTTACAATTTCACAGAAAATCTTAGGTACAGTGGGTTGCAGATCCATAGTTTTCTTAGAAATTTGAATTTTTTCATTTTCTGAATGTTTTTAGTAGGTCTATTCAAAATTGAATAACACACCATTCTAAAAGGAAAATTCTTTCTGAATATCATCTGAACAATCTACTGAGTTAAAATGTGTAATCTTTTCTTGGTAAATTTGTATTATTTTCTTAATCTTAATAGAACATTCAGGTCTGAAAGAATTAAATTGTGTAATAGAAATCTACAATCCGCCATTTTAACGGGATTCTAGAGTTGAATAGAAAATGAAAATTTGATGAATAGAATTTTTGTATTTGACAGGAACTGGGAATATAAAATTGCACTATTTTAGGTTTGTATATTAAATGTGCATCTCAGATGTTATGTTTAGAAATTAAAACGTTCGTCACCAGCGTCATACATATATGCGATGCGCTGATTCTCTTCCGTGAGCCCGACGTTACACGTATACGCGACACATTTAAGTAGGAAAAAACGATGCAAGGTCTGCGGTGGACGTTTTTTCTCCAACCCACCATGGTGGCGAACGTGTTAATTATCGCATGAACGCCGCAATATCATCTGGGAGGCTTTCAAAAAAATAAACGAGTAGAGATGAACTGGGGATTAATTAAAATAAGTAAAACACGTTACGATAAAACTGCAGAATACTCAGCTCCGTATAGATAAAATACTACTTTATAAACTTCACACAAATAACGTAATACTTCCATTTTGTACTTTTGGGCATGTTTCATAGTAAAATAAAGTATTTACTATTTGCTATTTGAAATATATATTTATTTGAATACCAGCATTATAAAAGAATATATTTTTGAAAAACTAGTGTTCACGTATGGTGAATTAAAGCGGTGTATAATAATTTTTATGTGACTATAAACCTTCGACCTGTAATTTACTGCTGAATTTTAATTCCTTTCCCGTAGAAAGTCTACCTCTATTACAAATTTATTCTAATCGTTTCTCATATACACCGAGCAACAAAAATAATCCGTCATCTCCAATCGATTCCTCTTCTTCCACCGACTTTCTTACTATTAATTCTCATTTTATTATCGTACACTGAATCAATTATCGATCACGTAACTAGAATTAAATTTCACAATATTCTCATACGATTTAACGAAAACTCATTGTTATTTCGGAAAAAAAGAGAAACAAATTACCTGGCCCCGTACTAACCTTCAATCACGGAAACGGAGCCCACCCGATTTGAAATTTCCTTTCAAAATGTAATAAGAAATATTTTACCATCACATTAATAGAACTTAATTTAATTTTCTGACAAACCCACGATGATCGTATCGTTCACAGAAAATCTATCGAAATTTTCGCACGTAGAGTCACTCGTAAAAAAATTAGAGCCACCCATAATTTTCCACATTTTTCGCGATAATCGTAGAATTAAATAATAAATTTAATAATAAATTTTATTAATTACTAAAGTACGTATATATACTATATTACATACATATTAACAATTTGTGTTTCCCCCTTCTGCTTTTATTACAACATGCTCCCTTTTCAGCAATTTACATTGTTTCATCGTGTTAATTATTTTGGGATGATTTAGCCAAGTATCCAGACTTTTTCTTAAAATCATCTGTTGTGGTGACAAGTGGTGCGTACAGAAAAGTTTTAAGTAAACTCCAGACTCCAGATCCCTCGGACAATAAACTCACAAAAGTAACAAATAATAAGACATTACATACAACAATATATAAATTATTACTACGTATATAACACATACGTACGTACTTTAGTAATTAATAAAAATATTATTAAATAACGTTATGCCTTTCTAATTCTCCGATTACCGCGAAAAATTAGAAAAATTATGGGTGGCCTTAATTTTCTCGCCAGGGGCTATAAAATATCAAATGATAAAGAACCAAAAAGGGGACCAAGATGGCAGGGAAGCTTCGAGAAAGGAAGACGAAGTAGCCACGGTAGCTAGGTGGTCGATGTGTACGCAGAAGCGTGTTAAAGTGTGCTAGAAACGAGCATAGATTATCGTGGGTAACCTGTTCACGATCCGAGCGAGATGTCGTGTGCATGTACGCCTAATATATCACCCGTTCCCTGTGTCGGGGCAAGCCTTCTCCACGTACCACTTAAAGCGCGGGGTAACCTAATGAATAAACAAAAACTAGATTTCGCTTAGGGCTTACACGTAAAAGCGTGACCTTACCGGCGATTTGCCGCTGCGGTTCTCAAATCGAGCCTTCTCTTTCGGGCACGTGAAAAAGGTAAAAGGGGGAGGTGGTGGCAATGGCAGCGAGAATTAACCCTGGTTTCATATCGACATATACACGAGAGGCTTTAACAGTAGAACTACTGACGATAAACCGTGTATCTATAATATTTCTATCGAATTGATAAACATGACAAACTTTTGGAAATATACAGATTTATATATTCATCAATTTTGTCACTTTCAGATTGCAATAAAAGTTGTAAATGATCTGAGAAAATGCATTGTTATAAGACTTTAATGATCGTTATTAATAGACTGCGGAGTTGTATGTAAAATAACATTTTCTAAAGTAATTTATGAAGACAGGCGGAAATGTAGAAATTTATTTTTCCTCTTAAGCATCTTCTTGGGTTCAGATTAAAATGGGAAATTCATTGAATCCGATGAAAGTTTTGTGTTTTATTGTATTTCATAGAGCCCTATGGGCCATAAATGCATAAAATCCGCAGTCTGGTTATAAGTGTACTAACCAGTCATTTTGACTGCTCTAGTAGTTGTAGCGTTAATAGCCAGTAAGTATGTGGACACACTCTAAGATTCTAATGGATTTACATAAAAGCAAATTAATAAAAAATAGATGTTTCTTTATCGAAGGTTTTATTAGACTACAAATAAAATGGACACTGTTTAAAAATCATAGATTCTTGCATTTAATTCAAACTCAGCTGTATTGAATATGCTATAAACACATGAAACGTAAAGTCCAATTAGCAATTAACACTACAACCTCACCAACCCGTATTTCCTCCTTCAAACGTAACTCTAAACGAGATTCCCGATTCAAGACAAACGAAAGACACCAGTTTCACGTTTACAGACAATATTCGCGGATCGTAGGTCTGAGAAAGTTTATTGTTGTAACATTTTTATCATTGTTATAAGAGTGTATTAATCAGTAATTTTGACTGCTTCGATAGTTCTAGTGTTAAATCTGTCCTGGATATTTAACGAACTTTTCCTCGAATACTCACTTTTTTTGTTAGACACTCGAGTAGTTTATAAATCGATGGTGATCTTTCGAAAGAGCAATCGACATGACATCAATGTTGAATATACCACCGACAGAACGTACGGAACCAACGTGTGGTTATTAACCCTTTGACGCCCAGACCCTCAAATCTTTATTTCAAAATTATGAGACTGATATATAATGTTGTATCTTGTTATTTTGAAGTTGAAAATATCGATATTAAACGTATAGATTCGTTTTCATTTTTTTCATTATTTAGTTTTGGGGGGAATACTTATTTTTTTAACTGAAAAAATGGAGTTCTACGTCATATCAGTGAAATTACGGATCATTGCTAATAAAAGTTAGATAATAATCAGCGACAGAATTCAACGCAAAAATTGCGGGGGATTTTTTCGTAAACTGGTAACACAGTTTAAATTTCAAACATCGTCCAACCCGTTTCGTCTTTCAAAATGACGGCGAACATTGTAGAAAGGGGCCAAATGTCACTCGAACATAAGTATTGAATTTGACGAAACGCAGACACCTAATAACTTTTGAATTTATTGCCGCTTCTATTTTTATTCGTTTTCAAATTAAAAGCTTGCAGTCTGGAAGTTAGTTTAGTTTCAAGAAATTAAAGAAGTAAAAACACGTAGTAATAATTACATCAACAGAATCTGTATATATTATTTATTTTAATTTATATTCACATGGAAATATTAAGACCTTGAATTATAAGGTTTATGTGAATTTTACTGTTAAGGATATATTTCATCTCGTTGAAACAATGCGATATGAAAGATTGCCGGTTCATTTCTGTAGTCGGATACTCTCTTATGCAGGCGTTGATGTCTCCAGGTCTACGATGCTCTTGAGCTTCTATAAACGCTATAATTTACATTTTTATTTTGCATTTCACGTAACAGTCTATTTTTCGCTTAGTACGTTGTTACTACGTACATCTTATACAATGAAATGGAGGTGGTAAGAGTAAAAAATAAAGACAACTTTACGTTACGAATCCTTCTTTTTTGGTTCCGCTGTTATGTATTTCCTTTTTTTATTAAACGTATTACAAGGTAGATAGTTTATGGGAAAATATTTGACAAGTCGTCGCCCGAGTTCTTAATTGTTGTAACACTATTTTTCAACACAATTTAGTCAATCAATCTACATGCGTCTCATTGATCCAAAGAATACAAATTCACCATAATAAAAAGAAAATTCAACCTAGAAAACAACAAATATTCTTTTAAATCCTAACACCTAAACTTTGAAAGTTTATATTTCTTAACAGATATACCTCTAAATACTAATAACAATTTAAAATTTATGTCGATGATAAGATAAAATTTTGTTAAATATTGTAATAAATAGTCATTCAGTAGATGACATTATAGTTTGTTCGATTACTTCACTACTTTCCAGCTTCTATAATATTAAAATTCGTTTACTTTAAACTCATTTTTCTCAGTTTAAAAACTAGTAGGATACAATTAAGAATTACAGCGACGAAGTATTTTTGTCATCGTCTACATTGGAGGGGTGAAAGTAGTATCGGACAAAGATAAGCAAACTCATTATCTAGATAAAAAGTTTCGAATAACGAATAAAAGATAAAAAAACTATTTCGTCATTTTTATTTGTTCAAACGTGGAAATTTAAATGTTTATAATAAAATAATACATCTTTATGAATAAATCGAAATTTGTCGAACAATTATTAAATCCCATTAACTATTTAAAGCTGAGAACGACACCCTTAGATACTGCTATTTTTCACTGTGTATTATTCGAATAAAATTCTGCCCAACTATGGTACCTGAGAAGCGTCGTATCGAAGTAAAATCCTCCATTTTGACGGGTCCGAAACGGCCGCTGCCGTCGCCCGTGAAAGCATCCGTCGCGTCGTTAAGCACAACTTTCACCGGGGACCAAGTGTAATTGAAACGTCGGGATCCGTAGCGTGTCCAAAAGAAGTCACCCGCGAGCGAGAGCGCGCGCGTGGGAAGTGGAGAGGGAGAGATAAAGAGAGAAAAATTCAGCGTGTCGCGAAACGTTCAGGTGCGTACGTCACTTTTGCACGTACCGCGGCTACCGAGGGAGAGGACATGGGAACGACAGGAAAGAAACGGGACGGGAGGCGGGACACGTGTTCACCAAGAGAGTAACACCGGCAAAACACGTGGCGCGCGAGAAATGCGACGAACAGATATCCCCCCGCGTGTACACACGGGCCGCCCTCTGTTTGATTTATAATAATCGTTCAATCCTCATTACGGAGTTATTTGATCGTGGACGGGGGAAGCTCGATCGGGATCCTACGATTATCGAACCGGGTCGAAGAGGATTCGTGCCGAATGGATCTTGAGCAAAACCGACGAAAGAACGATTTCTTTGATCTACGAGGACTTTTCTAATGGTAATAGTATCATTATTACTTTATTCCGTTCAGTGCATCTTTTTTGGTATTTTGTACAAAAATTGTTTTATTTTCGTAAAATTAAGAACCAGTACGTAAATTGTGAGGAATCTTGCCACTGTGGAGTCCTGAACATTTTTTTTTCCATGAACGAAATGTTCAACATGAATGAAGTGTCTATTTATTAATGCACTTACATATTGAGAATATAACAAATTTTGTTTGAAAGTTTGAATAGTTATTTTTATATATATTGCACTGAAGTGAGCGCTTTGAAAAAATTATGTAGTACTGGCGTATATAAAAGAAGTTATTAGAAGTTTCAAAAACATTTTATTATTTTTCGCAATTTGTCGAGATTTTTGAAATCTTAATTTTAGATTTTTTAGAAAAAACGAAACGTCATCTATGAAAAATTGGTCACGCAAGAACCGAGTTATGGGGTTTTTCTTGAGTCTCGAGAAATGTAAATTTTTCCTATTTCAGAATTCTCTGGCCCTTGAACTTACAAATCTTTAAATTAGTTTTACTACTTTAAATTATTTTTACTACTTTACGAATCCTAAAGGTTTGTTACCTACTGTCTATATTTTAAAAAGGAACGTGGGTAATGTTACTTCTTTATTGCATTGAAATACGATTAAATTAATTTCGATGGAAATTACGTCCTATATATAAAAATGGAATTAGTCTTGTCTACGAAACTAATTTCATCCAAGCATTGTCATGTTCGAGTTAGAAATAACATGTGAACGAGGAATTAGTAAATAAGGTGCTTTTCTTTATTTCAACGAAACATTTTCAGCCATGTGATAGATAATTGCAGAATTTTTAAGATAGTATTCCACAATATAAAATTCTATATTGTTGTTAAACAGGATACTTTATTAGAAGTGAAATAACAAAATAATTCCAAGGGAAGCCATTAATTTTATCAAGGGACCACTATTATTAAAACATCACTTTCCATCGAAATATATTAATAGAAATGCTCATTAACAATTTTCTGTTCGTTATCAACAGCCTGTATTTTTAAACGATGTCCATGAAAAATGAAGTCGATTTCAAGTAAAAGAAATGTTTCCTGTTATTTTTGCAATTTCGAAAAGCCACGCTGTTCCCGCGAAATTACATCAATTAAGGTAACCCACACGCGATTCTTCAGGTGATCCTCTTTACGAAACGAAAAAGGGGACCGCGTTTCATGCGGCCGCGGCTTTAACGAGTATAACGCTTGACACCTTGAAATCGCTTCGTGATGGAATTTTAGTGTCCGCGAACTTTACAAACGGCCATATACAGTAGGTACGAGTTTTTCGTGATGCACGGCCGGCCATATAATAACTTTGCGCGGCGTCGATTTTCCCGGTGTTTGCACGGATACGGGGGACAAAAATGCTCGGGTCGTTTTCTTGCGGGGACCAACGCGACCGTATATACGACATTCTTCCGTTTCTTGCCGCGCACGAGTTTTCACCGCTACGCGTGATACACGCCAAAGATCGTTACTCTCGAATCTTGTTTCCTATAACACAATGTATTATTCGAAAAATCAGAAAAAAAAATATCGTTACAGGCAGCTCAACAACAGTCAGGCAGGGGCACTCTTTTTTCCTTCTGTTTGGTATTACGATTTTCCTTATCTAATTAAATGGTATAAAATTTCCCAGTCAAAGTGGTGTAATTTTTTTTACAAGTTCTCCCGAATGTAACGAAAATGGACTTTGTACTTTTACATACGTTCCGTAGGTGTTTCTCACGGAAAATAGAAAAGGAAAAAATGACCAGTATTAAGTATTAGGACACTCAGGTAATATACAGTAAATGCTAGAAGGCATTACAAAATGAAAGTCCGAAATAAATATCGTTCAAGGGATATTACAGTCAGATAGACACCGTTTATGTTCCCAATGAAGTAACAAAAGTAGCCTCAAATATATTCTTACGAACCATTACATTCTTTTCATACGCACCATAGGTGTCCTACCACTTACAAGCAGATAGTAAACATTCGATCCACACTTATTTACCGGATCAAACAATATTCCCTTCGTCCACTAAACATCTAACCAATATACTACATGTTTGAATCGCTACAAATTTTCCGAACAGACACGATATATCACTCGGCAAACCTGCGCCGCTAAATATCGAAAAGTGTAACTGTCACAGACCTGTCCAATCAGAACTATCCTCGAACGAATCAATCAACGCTACGACCAAGTGCTCGGAAAGTAGAGAATATATTCCGTCGATATACCGTGGGCCGCGTAACGTGTAATAGTTACATCAGATTAGGGGAGCGAGAGAGCGAGCGTGTAACCAGGCTTAATGCGTGGGTAGGCATCGAGTCGCAGGGGGTTGTAGGGTGGGCCTCTGCCCCCCTTGGACTCATTGCACGTAGCCGAGAGTACGCCTGAAATTGTGGTACGCGGCCGAACCAACACAGCCGCGGCGGCGCGGCGGTCGAACCGACACGTCCGAGCGACCGAACCGACACGTCCGCGCGACCGAACCGACACGTCCGAGCGACCGAACCGACACGTCCGAGCAACCGAACCAACACAGTCGTGCGGCCATTTGCCAGTGGATCGGCGCGGGGGCCTCGACACGAACGCCCGGCTAGAGTAACGAGGAGAAGGGGCGGCCGGGGATAGGGGCGGTTTGGTAATCGCGCATTAATTTGCATCACAAAGTACACGCCACCCGCCACGCTACGCACGCATTCCACGTAGTTTTCCGCTCCCGTTCGATCTCCGCGGAGTTCTCAAGCCGTCGCCGACACACCCACCCGTTACACTCCTTTCGGCGGTGTGACACCTTCCACCGGGCTTCGGCTCCAGCCGGAGGACACGGTCCGCCAGTTTTCCGTGTTCGATGAAAATTCATTCGGGATCTGTTTATTTTTATTCTCGTTTTGTTTTACAGTCATGCTGTCAGGGTGCGTAGCGAGTAAAACGTGGTCGAATCGAGAGCGTTCGTCTTTATTTCGTTTAGATCATTGTGTTGGGGTGTTGTACAAGGGAATTATTTAATTTTAGATTGTTGATCCGATTTCATGCCAGGTTGTACTGTTACGTCACGGATATGTGAATTTTATCTTGTTTTAGTTAGACTGTTTGGGTTAGATACGGACTGGGATTTTTGAGCCAATTTTATTTAGGTTATACTTTCAGGTTGGCGATAGATTGTTGGTCCTATTTTAGTTAGATTGTACTATCAAGGTGTTATAGGAAAATGAATTTTATTTTGTTTACGTTAGACTGTCTAGGTAACGCAAAGTAGGAAAAATTATTGGAAATTGGATTGTTCCATCAAATGTTGTGAAAATGAAAGAAAATGAAATTTAATACTTAAATAAACCGAAAGTTCAAAAGGAATGACATGAACCGTATACCAACATTAATTTTTCTCCACTTCAGTTTACATACAAACAACTCCTATTACTT
>NW_015373923.1:8247447-8284992 GCF_001272555.1 Dufourea novaeangliae | reverse complement strand
CCGATCTCGCTAAATTAATCCACTGAAAATCAATCGATCGCTCATTTCACTTTGACAATTACCTCCTCGTACACCCTCAGACGTTAAATCTTAAATTTTTATTAATATTCTTCGTTAGAAAACCTGATGCTTTAATTTGACACCAGTAGTTTGCACACATATAACGATTAAGTGATCTGTAAGTGTATTTCTGTAATTAGATTTTAGCATAGACCAAGTTTCCTAGGGTTAAGTAAAGTTACGTCTCCAAGTCCTTGTCGCTGACTCATTTCAGCGTCCGGTGAAATTGTCAAGTATTCTGATCTTCTTAATGCCGAGTCGGTTCGATTACTGCATTTAAAAACAATATAATTCTATTAAATAAAACGTATGTCGCCTTCATATGACCTCTACCTGGCCATCTACGAAAAAACTAATAACACTAGATTGATGTCCCCTTGAAACCATTCAATTTTTTTCAAATCATTTTCTCATACAGTGGATAGTTTTCCAGTAGTTCGTATGTTTTTTTTTTATAACCAGGCACCCTGTATAATCGGGCGTGCGTCGGTTAAATAAAAGCGTCCGGTGGTCGTTCGAAACGCGCCGTTCGTTTTCACGGAATGAGAGTCACGGTTCGCGCCGCCGCCGGCAGCCCGGTAATATTTCGCCGCGTGGTACGGTTGCATATTTAAGGGTTGCCATGTCAAGAGTCAAGCGCGCCCTTTGAATACATTTAAATTCATTAACAGTAAAGGCTATGTTCCCGTAAACTGCGCCGCGCGCACATGCGACACACCGCACCCACACGAAGTACAATCGGTGGTCGTGGGATGTCGATATACAGCGTGTTGGTAGCGAAATTGCGTGCGATCCGGGGATCGATCGAGGATTTTCGCAGTGATCCACATTGGTTAACGAGAGACCTACCCTTTCTGTTCCAGGTTATTGGGAAAATCCGTGGATCAATATGCCGCATACAGGTGAGTTTGCACGGTCGTCGATTAGTAACCGTTTCACGGAACAATTCAACCCTGTTGGGGTGTCTTTCGATCCAATCGTATTTTACTTCTTTTTTTCATTACACATCGACCTTGTAGTATTTCTCAAGCTAATTACTAAAACTTTTGAATGCGCATGAACGTCGGCAGTTTATTAATATGTATGTGTTTCTCCTTTCTTATTCGTATTTCACGTGTACCGCTGAATCGAACACCATAGCAGGGTTAATTGTTGCTTCGTAAGCGTACGAACGAAGTGTAAAAAATTTTGAAGGAACCATGGGTGGGAACTCAACCGGTCTCTTGAAGAATTATGTTGGAGTTTCATTCATTTTTAAACTGCTTTTATTTGTAATATACAGACTCTTAATTATTGAAACAATAGGGATTTTTCATCTTGTATTCGAAAGCTTCGAATAAAACTTCGAATAACTTTCGGTAGCTTGCTTATTCGAACCGTCGAATGCCGAACGTCAACGACCTAGGGCCGAGACTGGGCATTTAAAGAAGTGAAACAATGTTGTGCAATGCCTCGTCGAGTAAAGCGCCGTATCTTATGGCTCAAATGTGAGATCGGTAGGTGAAGTTGCAAGATACATAGTTGTACTTTAAACACCCAGTGTCGACACCAGGTCTTTGACGCTCGGCGTCTGACAGTTCTAATAAGCACGCTGCCGAAAGTTATTCGAAGTTTTCTTCAAAGCCTTTGCATAAAAAATAAAGTTCCAGATGAAAAATTCCTACTGCTTCATCAATAGCATGATATATAAATTGTATCTGACTGTGAGATTCAATATTTTACAAGTAAACGCAGTTTGAAAATCAATGAAGAGAACGATTTAGTTCCGACCCATGGTTCCTTTAAAAATTGTTATCCTCACGACGAGTAGAATATAATGCAACGATAAAAAAATTTGACCTTCAAATTCAAGGTCAAGGTCAACTTCACGGTAAAATTTTCTTAATTGTATCTCCTAATCGAATGTGTAGAATTCGCCCATGGTAGCCGCCACAAGTAATTTCTTGACATCCTGTATATTTAATTGCATCGGAATTAAACGACGAAGTAGAGACTAAACGAAGAAAGTAACGAGTACACGTAGAAAAACGCGATCGAGCTGAAACTTTATCGCACAAACCACACGAATCGAACTCCTTTGGAATCCATGATTCCTCAAGGAGAAACCGAAATACCAATCGAGAATCCCCCATTACAATTCGACGCCCGTGTAAGTAGGATTCGTTCGACGTGGTCTGGCCGGCGAAATTATTAGCGGCACTAATACAACACTGTCCGGCTGATAGCCCGGCCAGTAACCGGCTTTCTGATTTATGCAACGATGTGGCTCGTCGTTATCGTTTCTCGGACATTTAGCACGAGGTCAGCTACCGTCGGCGAGATCAGAAGACGAGTCCGTTCGGAGCAATCGACAGCAAAAATTAAAATCACTCTGCCCCCCCTTCCCCTTTCTCTCTATCTCTTTCTTCTTCTCTACTTCTTCTACCAGCGCGACGAACTCGTATTTTCCCTCCTTCAGCCGGGTGCCCGTATCCGTTCCCGAGCGATTGGCTCGAGGCACCGGCTAAATTACGATTCGGAAGGTAGTTTGACAGTAATTAACGAAGAATTTTATACAGCGGATCGCGAGCCAAGATCTATGGACCCGTTATTAAACGACTTTAATTACATCGCGCTGTCCTCCTCCCTCGCCTCCACCAACCTTCATCCTCCTCTGCTCTTTATTTCCAGCCGTCTAATGCCCGAGCACAATGTAGATACCCTATGAAACGCCTGGCGATCTTCTCTTGTGAACTGAATTTTTAAGGGGTTAGACTTTTGTATCTGGTTAAACGTGTGTACAGGGCGTTAATATGGACACTTTCAGAGAATGGATTTTGCAGGCTGAATTAAGAGAAAAATCAAGAATGATTAGATTACGTCCGAGGTTACTTTTTCGAGTTATTAATTGTCTAATATACAGGTGTACTCACAGAATTCTATATTGTACAGGGTGATTCACGAGAAACAGAACACGTAAATATCTCTGTTAGGATTGAAGGAAAAGCCCTGTGTCTATATTAGAAATGTAAATGTAGGGGTGAACAAATGCACTCGGGCATATCTACCAAATAACAAAAATGTGAGCGAACAAATACGATATCTACGAAAAAAAAAAAAATAAAATAATGTTGTGTAAAATTGTTGTCGATCAAGTCTGGTGTCGGTCAAAGCTGTTGTCGATTAAGTCTGGTGTCGGTGATTTCAATGGGACCCGTTCAACTCTATCCAAGTGGGAATACCTCTTTAACGCCTGACGAGCGTCGGCTTTAGACGCAGACGCGTCAGATACGTTGAGTCCCGCCTTCAGGATATCCGTACTAACATGATAGAGGTTGTTTGAGTTGAGGACACGCGGGGATTCAAGATCGACTCAAATTGCATCGCGTGCCCCGTTGTACACTGGGAACGAGAGAGAGAGAGAGAGAGAGAGGGAAGCAAAAATCTGTTAGCGTGGATGGATCGTGATTACAGGTAGGGCAGGTGTATAGTTTGGTCAGGGCCTAAATGGCAAGCGGCGATAGCGATCGCCGTTCGCTTGCATTAGTCCGCTAATTCTAAGCTAACCATTATTATATACCCAAAGATACTACGCTCTTGCGGCTTTGCTGCGCTCCGTCGCATAAATACCTTTTTCTTCTTCTTTTCTTTTGTTATCCTCCCAATTTTATGGCTTACGTGGCGTTACGTGCCGGTATGCAACGCCAGAAACGTACGTTGCGAGTTTATTTTTTTTTGTCTTGTATTGTACCATCCGTTCGATCTGTTTCTCCCTTATCAATATATCATTTTAATGGGGGATGAGGTTCTGCATTTCGAATGGTTGAATCAGATATATTAGAAACAGATAGCACGTCCTTCGAAAGTAACTCGTCTCTTTCTAAAATTGGGACGCCGGCCTAGCCTACATTTCTATGTCTATGGTCCAGGGATACACCGTTCTCCGTATGTGTCGTTCTCTTAGAATTATACTTTCAGAAAATACAATAAAACAAATTGATCTTTTAACACCTCCAAAAGGGAATACCCCCAAAATAACTCCGCAAAAAATGGACATATTAAAATAAAGAAAATCTTTTTCATATTTTGAAATGTAAACAAAAATATGCTAAAATCTTCAGAAAGTTTCAAGTCTTCGTGGCATAAACAAATCCCCGAAAATCTCCTTATTCTTAACGAATCACTCGAGTCTCCTCCCTTAACACTAGAACTACAGAACCAGTCAAAATGGCTGGTCAATATATTCTTACAACGACGATTAAAAAGTTATAACAATACATTTTCTCAGATCTCTTGTAACTTGTATTACGACATGACATTAAAGAAATTAGTTAATTTATAAATTAATAAATTTTCAAAAGTTTGCCATATTTATCGATCGAAAATGATATGTGTTTATCGTTGGTAGTTCTAGTGTTAAGTACCCCATCATTTATTCCAGCGCGTCATCACGCGGATCAATCAGAGGCAAACAAACATAATTTTATTCAACCGCGCGACACAAGCGTTCACGATCGAACGCAACTCGTCATTTTTTGTGTTTTTTTTTTTTAAATTTTTTCCCCACCCCACTAGCCAACGCGAAGTCGTCCGAGCGATCTTCACGCCCGATAAATTTGCACCTTCGGGCGTCAGGTCGCGGGGGGATCCGACATTTATTCGCGCTGAGCCCCGCGTGTCTCGCCGCCTGATTTTTATGAAGATAAGGGGACAGCTTCCTGCTTCGTTTTTGCCGTAATAATAATTTCGCCGGCGGTCCCGTCTCGGGTCTCTGTCAGCTTTTCGGACCGCGTGTAATTTTCGGGACGATCCAACGGAGGTGACTGAAAACAGGAAGCGACGACGAGACTCTTTTCGTCCGTTGTAACGTCCGAAATTAAAGGGGGAGCCGAGACGACGGGGACAAGAACGGGGACATCGACTGTGGACGAGGACGCACACACTGCGTGATTTTATTTTTTTTTTTTTTATCGGGTCGATGTAATAATTGCCTCCATAAACCCGAATAAATCGTTACTCGCGGTGTCGGGGTATCGACGATGAGTAACGAGGGATCGACACGCGAGGATTTCTCTCCGTTCTCGATGTAATTACCCGCGTAATAACGTGCCGAAATGTCTGTCACCTCTGGTATGTACCGGAACCGCCTTTAAATCACACGATGATGAGAACCTTCAAATGAAGTGTTTTGCTTTTTTTTTTTTCTTAATTTATCGGTTGTCCGTTATCTTCTTATTTTCGAGTAATTTTAAAGAATTAACGATCGCTGAAGTTTGGAGTTGGATTTGGAAACGGAAGAATAGATTCTTCTGCTGCTATGTTAACCGTTGGTCACGTGACTAAAGATGGCCGCCGACATTTGTAACGTACCGTATCGCTTCTTCATTTATCTTGTTCTTTATAGTTTTCCATCTTCAGTACCTAAACCTACCGTTAACGTAATATTGGAATCTGAAGAAATGATTGTAAATTATTATTACGATCACAGTTTGCAAAGATTGCAAATTTAAATAGTCTGGAAGAATGGGTTAAATTGAATAAGTTTATGTATGAGATCGACTTCATAGTAAGGCGCTTTTATTTTAATATTGAAGTATTCAACCCTCGGCCAGCAGACGCCGGGTCACCAATGACCCATATCCTAGATATGTACAGATTTATAATATTGTAAATATTGTTCGTTTGCAGTTTATATATTTTTTCTCACTTCATATGATTCTATATACGCTCCTACTTTTTAGAGTAAAATAATTGTGGAAAATTAATTAAGCATTGATTGTTTGAAAACATGTTAAGAAATCTACTCGTTTACATGGAATCAATGAAAGATATAACTTGAGAATTTTTTCCGACATACATATAACATTAATATTACTTTGGGTCTAAAGATGCGAATAATAAGAAAATGCAAAATTTTAACAAAAATAGAAACAGAGAGACAACTCCATGATGCCGCTTGCTTCGATGCAGGTTAGATTGTAAAGTCCTATTTCGTAGAAGTTAAAAATCAAATTACAAGAAGTTTTAAATTAAATTTATTGTCAGTGCAGATTTGCATTTCACAGAAATTACCGGAATGTAACAAGACTAGCGTTCAAAACACTCACCGAATAATCAAAGAAAAAAATTTCGACCACCGTCCCGGTTAAAAGTCGCCAAACCTAGTTTCACGAGACCGTCGACCAAAATTCCGAAAAATTCGAAATTTCGCGAAACCACGTTGCTGTTCGACTTCTTTCGCACAGCTTCTTTTTTTCGTTTCATTTCGCCATAAACTCTCGATTCTCGAGATAAATCTCACCGTGGCGACGAGCGCGCTCTCTCGATCCTCGGAATTTAATATACGAGACACGGTGAACAGCGTCAGTCGTACGGGAGACGCGATAAAAGGCGGCCTAATAGCGCAAAGTTTCTCGAAATTTTTGCGTGTCCTAGTGTAAAATCGACGGGAACGGCGTCGCGACGAGCGGCCGACTGCGGGCTCCGCTTTGGGAATCGTAAAATCGTAATGCTCGGAATAAAAACGTCAATTGATCACCGATTTTATATCCTCGGCGTTGAAAATCGTACGAGCCAGATGGGGCCGCCATTAAAAAACCGACGGAATAAAATTTGAGTTACGCCACTTTCAGCGCTTCGCCTCTCCTCCGGGCTGACCCGCGCGATCAGCTTCCGAGAGGGAAAAGACCGAAGTGGTTTCGGCGGTGAATAGAGGGGGGAGGTGGAGGACGATATTAACTATCTCATAAATCCTGCCTGGTGGCCTACCGGCCGCGAGAACTCCCTAATTCTCGAGTCGTTTCGGTAGCCAACGATTACTTAACGGCATAATCATTATGGAATCCGAAAGTTCGTGGGCACCCATGGAACCTATGGGTGCGTGTGAACGTATTACGCGCGACGGAACGTTACGGGTCTGATAATTGAAATGTTGAGTTAGTTGTGCTTGAATATATATATATATTGTACTTTCAGAGTTAGTAATTATCAGGGAAGGTTTATGAGTAATATGTTGAAATTAAGGAGTGTTGTCTGTCAGAGTTTGAACACTCTTGAGTAGTGATGGGATCGAGTATATTATTGCAAGTCGGTTTGTATCTAACTGTGCGGTTTCGAACACTGAGTAGTTTTTAAAAAACAATACTTTTTAGACGAGATAGATTCGACCTCGATATAAGGATTTTAGAAAATGTCGGCTGTGAAGAGGAGGACCCCAACATCGTGTAGGCAATATTAGGCATCAGTTGTTGTAGTTACCAGAAAAGGCATACTAATACAAGAATTGTTCTACTATTATTTTCTTTTATTTATTGTCTTCTATTGTGTGAAAATATGTCTTTCTCTACAAAAATCAATAACCATATTTCCCTGTAATTTCATGTAATACATTGCGTGGGATGAATATGAAACCACCCTAAAATTTTCAATTGTTATGCATTGTGGTTAAAATAAAAATGAATTTGTGTTGGAAAATAATGTTTCTCCAGGAAAGGATAAATTATATTCCCTATAAAAAAGTGGTTTGTTGAAAATTGAAGTGGTTTTATGGTAATGATACGCAGTGTAGATCCAGAAAACTGTTATTGTACAGATACATTGAAAGTCGCTTCGATCTAAATAAAGATATTTTCTGATAGAATTATATAATATTATTTTGAATCAAATTTGTATAGAGAATATCGCTTAATTTTATAGGCTTAGAGCCGATGTTCCCATTTGCTTTTGAACTGCCTGAACTGCATTCTCAGTTTCCATAAGAAGTGTAATTGCCTTATCAATAATTCAACGACCGGAAAGTTTTCTCTGCACATGCTCGAGATGGAATTAATCCGTCCTATTCGATCAACCGACAGTAATTTCGAAAACATCTGCCGTAAAATGTTACAAATTAAGATGCTACCGTGAAGTTACATCTTTTCTTTTTAGAGAAAATTTTGCGGTTATTAATGATTGCTTGTAACAGATAAATAGATCTCGAAGACTTTCGCTGTTTAACTTACACCTACAAAAAAATTCCCAAACTCAATTCTAAATTAAAGTTATTCCACTCCCCGTCGATTTTCGACTCACAATTTCAGTCGTTCCGTTTCAAAAGAGGCGCTCAGTCGATTCTTTCACGCGTCGTCTAGCTTTCTGACGAAAAACCATTCGATGAGAAATAAAGAAAACGGGGTGGGGGGAATTTAGTGATCAATAAGCGTCGCCTGATCCAAGATCAAAAGAAGTTCATTAAGGCCTCTGACCAATAAAACTCATAACCTTGCGACAACACGAATTTCATTTTGTAGATAAAACATTCGATTGATCTTCAGATCATTTTAAATTCCACGGACAGGCAGCTGGTTACGATTTCATTAAATCAAACTAACACCTCTACGAAACGACTATTTCTAGTTTCTCTTCTGACTCAGGGATAGTTACGAATATTATTCCGCTTTCATATTCATTTTAAATTATCAAAAAATTCCGAAATATTCAATACAGATATTCCGTATACGCAGGCAATTATTACAAACTATCGTTTAACAAAAAGTGTATATTAATATTAATTTTTTGTCAATATCGGGATCTTAATCGACAGATAATGAAAAATGTGAAAAAAGATTCTGAACAATTTTATTTCCCATGAAATGCATGAAAAATTGTTATAAACCGTAATTCAAAGCTCGGAGAATCATCCGAAAATTAACGGGGGGATAATTTTAAGAAACGTCCTCGTCCCTTTTTCGCCTATTGCCGTCGCCCGACATCCGTTGACGGAACGGTAGATGATTAGACGTTTTCGTTTCCCGACGAAACGCTCGCAGGAATGTCGGGCTGACTCTTCTCGAGGACATCCGACTTGCCAATCGTTATTAGAGGGAAACTGGGGAGCATCTGCCTCTTAAAACCTTGCACGCGCTATTAGCTGATTATTACTATTCCGGTGTTCTCCGAGTGCTCGGAAATGAACCGACCAGGAAAAAAAGCAGCTGCATTTCGACTATATAATCGTTTCGTTATTTCTTCGTTAATGAATTAATTTAGGTATCGCCGCACAGTGGTCCTTTTTCCCGAAAGCCGGCCAAAACTCATAACTTGATTGGATTTTCATAAAAATCGGTATTCTCATATTTTTAGGGTTCCTGAATACGAATATCTTGTCAAAAATGTTAAATTCATAATGAAAGATTTAATATCATTGGTATAAATATTGTTCTTAAATTAATTATTGTGGAAATTGATAATGTATGGGGAAAAAGCATTGTCAATTTTTGTATTGTTCCAAAGTACGCGTTAGTATTCGTATTTCCACCGACAGACATGGCCCTATCGAAAGGGTTAAGGTTTCAGCGTTACAACGAAAATGGATACAGAAGTGGGTGAAAGAAAAAGTCATATATACAGCAACTTTTTAAGTAAACAATTCAATTAATGATATTTATGTGAAGCAGAGGGGACAGATAAATATTAGGAATCGTTGATTCTTACAGGTCAAGCGGGAGTCAATCAATTGGGCGGTGTTTTTGTCAACGGGCGACCATTGCCCGACTGCGTTCGACAGAGGATCGTACAACTCGCTCTGGTAGGCGTCAGGCCCTGCGATATCTCGCGTCAGTTACTCGTTTCCCATGGCTGTGTGTCGAAGATCCTGACGAGATTCTACGAAACAGGAAGCATCCGGCCGGGAAGTATCGGAGGAAGCAAAACGAAGGTGAGCGTTACTTAACCATTGAGAATAAATTAAATGTTCGAATTAATGGGAAATGAACGGCCGATCACCATTCTGGTGTAAGAATTTTCTGTCTTGCATACATGGGTCAAAATGATCATCTTTATAAGTTTACTTTAACTCCAACAAACTATGATGTTCGTCACCTTATGAAACGAATCGAAGAGATTTTTCACTGTATGCAGTTAAAATAAATCCTGTATGGTAATATACATATACACTCCCACTCATAAGTATTAGGATACTTGTCGAATATGCAGTAAATGTAACAGGTCATTACGAAATTGCTGAAAGTCTGAAATAAATATTATTTAAGGGATATTAAAGTACGATGGACAAGACGTGTGCAACTATAAATTAAAAATAGCATTTTTACAAAAAATAATATTTAAATTAAACGTAATTTTCTATTTATAATATCGTTGGATCTTTGCATTTTGTCGCTCGTCACAATGATCGAAACACTTTATTATTACACTTTATATACTTAAAGTTATACTTAAGATAATTGTACGCGATGTTCACGACAATATTCTAAAAATACCATGCGTTTTCTACAATTATACTGCATTAACACGATCCTTCTTATATGCGACCTACATCGGATAAAGGACTTCGTATATAAAATACCTTATTTAGTCTTGGAAGTGTTGTACCCTCGATGACCTCGGTTTTTGCATTTTAATATTGCACATATTAATCGTATTAAGTATTCCGGGAGTATTAAGAATATTGCAAGATCTCTGGCAAAGAGTTTCCAAGAAACCGGTTTACCGAACGCGTTAATGTATTAATAAAAGATCTGATGCACTAAATACCAATAATCTGCTCGATTTAACTAGCGAAACGAATCTTTCGAAGCCCACGTCCAAAATTAGGCAAAGCATGAGAATTTTTTGAACGAAAACTTCCAATATTTCTGAGGATACAAATGTAGTTTTCAGCTTCGTTCTCCAATTTTTTGAAAGTAAAAATATCTCAAAATTGCGTCGTTACTCGCTGATTCCGAAATCTCTTTTGCTGGAACGTCAATTACTGAACGGACAAAATAAACAATACGTCCCTTTTTCAATTTAGATACATTGTTACCACCATCCCTTGGGGATAGGAACAGAGGTAACAAATAAGTGATATTAAAGAAAGTTTTATTTCAAAAAACTGGTACAATATATTCCAAGTTTTAAAGTTTGATGATGTTGTCCAATAATCAAGGTTTCTCGTCGCACAAGAATGTTTTAAAAATTCTACAATATTCAAAAACAACAATTATTAAATTTGTCCCTGGTATCCCCTACAAGCTATAGTTACAGACAATTATATTTTACAACATAATAACACAGACCTGTCAGGTCCAACGTGTGCCCTATAGCGTTCAGTCACTACCCCTGATCAGTCTGCAAAAGGTACACTGACGAGCAAACTCGGCTTTCACTAGGGGAAAAAGTGTCAAAGAGAAAGGGATCTTCTACCACGCTCCTACCATTTGGTAAATTACTGAAATTTATGCCAAATTAACAATCGGTTTAACATTTATTTTAGAACTTGAAATAAATTTCCTAAGTGATAGGAGACTTTTCTTCTACGCCTCTTTTTCCCCTAGCAGAAGCCGAGTTTGCTCGTGAGGGTACAGAAACGAAATTCCAAGAAACCCGAGGGTACACCGAACAGAGAAATCGCCACGGCTCGTTTTGCCCGTTTCCCGTCCTCGCTTGCAATTAGGGATGGCGCTGCGAGAAACGACAAAAAGCGTAATAAACAGGAGGGAAGCAAGATACGTGCTTTATGGGGCGGTGACACTGATGAGGAAGAAAGAAAGAGAAAAAGAAAGGGAGGGGGTGAGAGAACGGACGCTCGAAGTCGTCGGAACCGCAACGGCGCTGATGTGATTTTAAGTAAGGGCTCTGCGCGAGCCGACAGTGCTCGCAATTATTCAAACACCTTGCAGCGGCGATACATTTGCATAATTTCATGGGTTCGCGCGAGTTTTCTTCGACCATAGGCGGCCTTCGTGTCGCGGGGAAATTATCCCCGGGGCCTCGAGTCGAAACGACGTCGTGGGATTCCGATGGACGGTCGCGCCTGCGATCGTAAAAGACGATCGTTCGCCCGAAAACGGGTCGAATTAGTTGCACTTAACGGTCTTCAAGAGACCAGCTCCTCCCGCTTGTTCTGCGAGAAAAAAAAAATTAATTTCACCGTGAACGCGCGACACGCGGCCTTAAACGCGTGTGTCGGATTTGAATTTCAAATTCCCCGCGATTTACGATATTAAACAGTTTCATTGAAGTTCCTTAACCGTCCCAACCCTGTAACCAGCTCTTCCGGGTAGATTCAGCCGATCGTTCGATTACTGTCGGGGAGCGGATTGAAGGTGACGCACAGTGGTACAGAACGATTTAGGAGTTCAGAAGCTTGTTTTTTTTTTTATTTGTTTATTTAAAGTCACATCAACCTTGAGGTTATCAGCGACTACAGTGTCCGAATACATAATACTTAGTACGTAATACAATACACAGTATGTATACATAATACATGGTAACTATTAGGTAACTTCTAGTATTAAATCGGCATGAACTTTCTCAGTTACCGAACAATAATCCTCATCGTTCCATAACCTCATGGGCCATTTGGTCAAACGCAACGGCGGGAACTCATACAAAATTCAAACTGCATTATCATTTCTATCACAAAAACAACGGATCGCCCGCAGCTACACTGAAACAAAAAAAACAAAAAAACAAGGTATCGTTCTCGCTATTATCGCATCAAACTCCACGATTCGAACGAATCTACATCCACCCAATGATTAATAACCCCACATTGATACACTCGGTAACACGTTTCCTACCGAAGTAACTCTTCTCCGCCGAGAATCGCTATCCGCCAGCGTACTCGTCCATTCCGTTTTCCACGGACCCGAAGAAAATTGCAAGTTAACGAGTGTTCGTCGCGGCGAACGATACCGTGTATCCAGTTCGTTGCATACGTGGCTCGATATAATCAACGCCGGACCCGGGGATTATCCACCTTGTACGAGATGCGATCCCGCGAGCACACCACCGTGCAAAAGTGTACGGTGGGCCCCGACAAAGAGGATAGCGTGATGTGTATTACCGGTGTGACGTCACTAATGACAATATAATTGCACGACCGCGTGTACCACGGGCGGATTTCTTGCGGTGCGTGCACCACACACGCGTTTCGGGTTTAATGAATTTATTTTAATAACGCGGCGACGTTGTCGGCGTGCATCGACCTCCTCCGGGTGAATTGCAAACCGCGGGCCCCCGGAGCGGGATTCTCGTGGTCGTCGTTCTCGGTGTTCCCGCGGCGGTGGAAATCCGAGGAGTATATTTAAATTCTGACTGGTGCTGGACGCACGAGAGCATGTAAACGATCGTCATCAACGGCCATTATTGCGGCGTGCTCGTTTTCTTCCAGCCAGACGCCAAAATAGTCAAGTGTAGGATAATGCGTTTCTGTAGATTCTAACCGGCACGAAGTTGATTACCTGCTGCAGAAGCACCTGGAGGGACAGATTTAGATTTTTCGAAATGTCCGACGTTCCAAGCGGATACGCGATTTCGTGGCTATCGAATGCAACGGCGCACGGTGGAGGTATTTGGCCTGACGAGCTTGTGAAAATTATTTCGAGGCGGTCGAATGGAGTTTGGAATGGTTTATGGCTTTGGCGATAAATATAATTAACGAAGCTTAACCTTTTTACTCTGAATATTGCACCGGTGCAACATGTATTTTAAAAGCTTGTTTTTGAATGTCGTATTTTTGTTAGTAAGGATCGGGAGATTCACCAATGGGAATGTAGATTATTCTCAATTCAAGTATTCTGTCGAAAAATAAATGAAAATTATGAAATAGAAGAAATAGAGCGGCTTAATATCAATATTTTCGAGTTCAAAGTAACGAGATAGTATGAATACATTAACATGGCATAACTATAAAACCGTCCTAAAATTTTTAATTCTTCTGTATTGTGGTTAATATGAACCACTCTTTTTTAGGGGATATAATTTATACTTTTTTCGAGAAACAATATTTCTCAATATATAAAAATTGAACATTTTAGGGTGGTTTTGTAATTATGCCACGCAGTGTATATATCAGTCTTATAATTTAAAAATAACGATTTAAGGGTTTGGGTGTTAAAGGGTTAAAATACGAAAAGTGCGTATGATAACAGTAAAATGGTGGAAAAGTACAATTATCAGTGGTCAATGCGAAGACCACGCGATTTGTAATGCGATTATTGAGTGTGTTGCAACAAAGAAAGTGTTTCTTTGACAGAGACTAGTCTATAAACAGAGACATTTGTTGATTTTAATAACGCCAGAACTAGTATCGGGATTCACCCAAAAATGTAACAAAATCATTCCTGAATTATTCGAACAGTAATATACCTTACTGAATTATTGGTCACTTTCAAACATCAATAATTATAAAAAAATATGTAATAAAAAAGTAAAAGTTAATCGAAAGTGTAGTACACACCTACCTAAAAAGCTTTGGCAAGGAAATAATTGACACAATTTCTTTACAACATATCAGTAGTATTAATTGAATTAAGTGAATGGTGTTTTAGAAAATGATTAAAAGAGAAACGCGTACTGTAAGAATTCTTCGCTTTTGATAAAGCATAACGTTTTATGGATGAACAAATGAAAAGAAATATTGCTACATTGTTTTTCATATATTTAACTATCCGAGAAAATAATGATTTTACAGCTTGAACAAGATTTTTGAAATCGAGTTCTGGCCAGCTTTTCGAGTCGAATACTTCACTGTGCGGCCAGTGATTTCAACGCGCGCGTGGAACGATGTTTCTGAGTCCGGCGAACTCGTATAAACGCAATCTGTTCCTGTAGTTACAAGTGGAATGGGGCTTTGAATGCGTTTATATCACTTTTTAACAAGCAAAACGCAGTAAAATAAAGACATTAATGTAGTTTCATAATATTTATCGTCAATATAATAACACGTCTAAATAGTCCAGGAAATGAATTTCTCTCCAACTTTCATTTTTGTAAATTAGAGCATAAAATTGGTCTGGTTATTGGAGACTTGAACTTCTGCGAAAATTGTTTTTAAAGTCAATGAATAGCTCTGAAGGTTTTCTGCAAAATCATTAAATTTTAACGTTTGTTTGTATTACATATCATTATACGTCATTGTAGTTTATTGTTTTATGGAAATTAGTTGTTAAAAAGAACAGTTACGATGAATGTACGTTTCTTTTAACGGTTATTTCCGATGAACAAATATGTCCCATACTGTCATCCATTAAGTACTGTACGCAAAGGTCCAAAAATTGTACAGCCTTTTTGCTGTTTGCTGGGTTCCACATTTTAAGTGCAGACAAAAAAATGCGCCTAATTATACAGTGAATATGGCCTGGGGTTCTTAATTATACGGTGGCTTTAAATCGACCGACTTCCCCCGAAAGCTGCTTTTAGCTTTCTCTTCCGCTTTAGGTTAGCGGAAGTACCTATAGCTCCAATTTTTGTTGTCTAATGAAATATATTATCCTATTACTTATTAAAAACAAGCAATAAAATCATGCGTCCACTAAAAATTATCTAGTATTCCATTAAATAGTAAACAGACTGCGAATGTTCGTACCAATTCTCGACTGTACACATTATTTCAAACGAATAAAATCAAGGATTATTTCAGAGAACTGTCTAAAGCTCAGAATGACGCCTTTAGATACTAAAACTTTTCACTACGTATTATTCGAACAAAATTGCCCTCGACACCGGTGAAAATATACTATATTCATAAAAAAGAATTTTCTATTCATTTGCCTTACAAGTAAGAATCGATACTTTTCTCCGATACAAGTTATCAATAAAAATATCGATACCTTGACAATACCGATTTATCCCTAAATATGCATACACGACAGTGCTAAAAAATTCGTGCCACCGTGGGCAAGTACATTCAGCGATGAACGATGATGTGCCTAAGAAAAGCAAATAAAACAGCTCCATCTTTCACCAGTCAGATTACTAATCAAATTTATTTACGCTGAATCATTACCGTGTCTCGATGCTCGACGTCACGCCGTTTAAGGATCGCGCGTTCTCTCCGTTATTTTCCAATCGGTCGGTTAATTCACGAACTAATTGTCGAACTATCGTCGATCTACACGTGTTCCCGGGCACGGTAACGTAACGTTTCCGAAGCGTGTCCCGGTACTTTCGTCGTCGTTATCTCCGGCGCCGGCGTGTACGTGCTCGCACCGAAGCGATACGCGTCCGGATAATGGACTCCCATCACGGCAGAGGAAATTGTCTCATGAAAAATGTACGCCCCGTCGTCCAGAGCTTCGATCGTCGTTCGTTTATGGATGGAATCCGCGACCTGCCAGGGAACGTACGCCCTTCTCGGAAGACACCACTGGTGTATTACAGATATTACATTGACGAAAGTACAGCGTTACAGTGAAAATTACGGACGGTGGTATTTGCGTAGCACTGAATTTACCGTGATACGGCCCACCATGGTTTCGGAGATACGCGAAATTACACGGTTTTTGAGGGTGCGTGTATGAAAAATTATAGATTTTGTCGGGGAACCGGTGAACATTCTTGTAAATATTGTAAGCCGCTCGTTTTCAAGGTTCCTCGTGATACTCGAGGATCACACAAGTAACGTCATTTCGCGTGTAAATCGAAAGAGTATGTTATTATCCTGCTTCGAGGAAGGTTTAACGGTTCCCCTTTTACGGAATTTTCGAGGGAATCATTCCTGAGAATGTTAGGTGGCCCGTTGCTTTCTTGTTTTTTTAAATAAATTGGCGATGTAGCTTGAATTCGGAACATTTTCCCACCCTTTCTGTATTTAAAAGGGCGACGGTGTGGCAGGAGAAATAGATTACAGATACTTAGGAAAATTCACATTTTCGTAGAATAATTTACTAGAATATAAAGTATATTAGAAGTTTTGTTTCCCTTGTAAGGGTTTTCTGAAGGTCAAAATAAAACGGAATTCTTATTACCTTCTATTACAGAGTAAGGGAATTTTCTTTATTAAAAGGAGGAAACAAGCTTAACCCCTTAATTCCTGTTACATATACGTGTTTTCTGCTAAGAAGTTTACAACTTTAAATGGTCGCTAACTATTGTACTATATTCATAGTTACATATATTTGTAAACAGGTGCTACGATATTTCCACTTTTTAAAACTGAATACACCAGTAACCCAAAATGAGTTGTAATTAATTTTTTGCATTAGAAATTAATAATTCAGATATAAAAGGGGTTAATTATTTAATGATCTCATTTTTTCACAAGTTCGTAAGAGCATAGATCGAAGATTCTTCTATCACGAATTCCGAGAGGAATTAATTTTCTCCCGAGGTAAAGGTACTGAATTATACTCCTTTTAAATGTAGTCTACCGGACGCGTATCAAGGGAGAGTCATACATATATATTCTCGCATGTAGACGTTCGTTTTCCCAGCGATTCGTCGATCGGGGACCTTTCCATTTATCTGGCAATTAGGATCTCCCGCGTGTACAATGCAGAGTCGCGCTTCGGTCTATCTAACGGATGAGTATTAATTTTTCGATGAATGATTCAGCGAGCGCCGATAATCCATCGTGGAACGTCGAAAACAAACATTAACGATTCGTGCATGAACATCCTCCGTATTCGTGTACACAAGGTAGATCACAAAGTGCGAACATGACCTCGTGACTGATCGAAATCTTGTACTTTTGCATACAAAACGGTAAAAAAGATTATTATCGTAAACGAAAACTCTCTGAAGAAAATAGTACAGGTGTTTTTATTCCAGTATAAACCGCCAAATTATTACAAATTTCATATTGTTACATTGACAACCGCCGTCACCCATTTGGTACCAAAAAGTTCAAATGTATTTATGGTTCAAACATTTCCGTCATGAACGATCAATATTTTTAACACTAAAACTAACAAACAAATTAAAACGTCTTAAAATTGTTATAGGTCCTCGAAGTGGCGTCACTCGTGAGGTGATTTGAACCAAGTTTTTGAAAAGTTTTGTAACCTCCAATTCTCATTGGTCGAGTTTTTTCATCCATATCTATTTTTGCCAAGGAAAAACTTGTTCCAAATCACCTCACGAGTGATCCATTTCAGGACCCACAACACTTTTGTTACACCCTGTATAAATAACAAAAAAAAAAAAACTGTTGAAAGATTCAAACAAAAATTTGTTTACACTCTCAATAACTGTATTAATAAATAGACAACATTTCATTTCTGTTGAACATTTCGTTCACAGCAAACAAAAAAAGTTCCAAAGAAATGACAATTTTACCGTGCTTCACAGTGGCAAGACCCCTTAAAGTTTGTTATTTGGAGAACTTCCTCTCGGTTACGAACAACCAAATATCGAGGAAGGGGGCGTGGTCGCCGAAAAAGACGTTGGGACACGTCCTCGTTCGACTTATCATCGGAACCAGCCACAAGCACTAGAGGCGGGCCGCCCTACGTCGCGTAATTACCGGTCAACCTGTTCAATAGTTTACGTTATCTAACGTTTAGCGCCAGATGTCCGTCCGGCTCGGCCAATTTCCTTTTGTGGTATGGGCCTGTCACGCGCACACACGCGAAAGGACACCGTCCACGATCGACGAGCCTCCGAGGGTGTGCGGTTTACGAACGCGTGTGTACCCATTGGGACACGTACACCGTGGGTTCGGGGTAATTGTGGAAATGACGACGGAAGTGTCAGATTGGAATCTGAGATGCTCCCGGGATCACGCGATGCCTGTACTAACCCCCTGAAACTATTGGGCGGACGTGTGAGTGAGAGAACTCTAACCCCTTAAACGTTCTTCCCACCAGTGGTGCTTGTATATCGGTGCCATTCTGTGGGCATCAAGCCCATTCTTGCGATATTTTTACCTTGTTAGATCTAATGGAGTATCGGGAGTTTGGTCGATCGATACCTTCGGCGATTAGTGATTTAGTGCCTTTTATTATATTCGAGGCAAGTCTTGTGTTACCTTATTAGATCTACTGGAGTATCGGGAGTTTGGTCGATCGATACCTTCGGCGATTAGTGATTTAGTGCCTTTTATTATATTCGAGGCAAGTCTTGTGTTACCTTATTAGATCTACTGGAGTATCGGGACTTTGGTCGATCGATACCTTGGGCGATTAGTGATTTAGTGCCTTCTGTTATATTCGAGGCAAGTCTTGTTTTACCTTGTTCGATCTACTTTATAAACAATAAACATAATCCAGCGAGTAGTAAGAAAATTTTATTCATACCAAGCTCCAAAAGTTCTCGACTTAACCATGATTCATTTTTTTTCTAGTAATCTTATTTTTCATTCTACACTTATTATCATTTATACAATTTCCAATGTTTATGGCTTAATGTATGAAAATAACTAGCCCAATTTTGTTTCTTTCAATGTTAAACGTTTCATTAACACTTTTGAACTTTACTAAAATTCTTTCATACCTTTCTTAAAGTCCACGATACAGTAATCACCTGTCAATTCATCTCGTCTCCAGTCCCATAAACGAAGAACACTTCGAGTGGGGTAGCTAAAGATCGCTTCTCGAACTCCTGCGCTATAGTCCACGCAGAAAATGCACGCCCCCCCGCGACCATATCGTTCACCACCGGGCCCCCATGGGCCCAGTGAAATCGGCGATCTCGAAAATCTGTACCTCGAATAACATTTCCATCGCGTTAGCATAAAATTATCCTGGGACCACCGGGTTCATTAGCAAGTCAAATGAACGTGGCACGGATTGAGCACCACTGGACACCGGGGCCCGTGGTCCCCTCGGCCAGCAAAGGGGGAACGGAACCTCACGGACCGGGCGCGGGCAGATGAGCCCGCCTCCTCGGTAAACCGGGGCTAAACTGTAATAAAGTGCGGGTACGCGTTTATCCACCTAACCTTTTTGGGGACCCTCCCGTTATCTGATTCACGGGGACCGACGCACGGTGCTTCACCTGTGAACGACATATGGTCATCATTGTCCCCTTTCGACGACAGTGTGACCACTTTCGCGTTAATTTGTCGATGAGATAGCGCGAACCACCGCGGGCACATCACGAAAAATGACCAGGTTAATGATCGTCAACGGTCCCAACGGTCCCCGACCACTTCCGCGGGGCACGTTGCTCGCGGGTTATGAGGAACATCTTGAAATTTATGGGTATTTAATCGATGTCACCCCGACGTGACGTCGTAATTCTTGTCGAAGTGTTTTATATCGGCGCGTTAAATGATTTCGGACGCTAGGAACGATGATCGGCAACGATTTCAACGGGCCCATAGCTTCTGTGGAGACGTTGCTCGAGGGTTATTGAGGAACATCTTTAAATTTATGGGTATTTCATCGATATCGCCCCGAATGTAATATCGTAATTCTCGCCGAAGAGTTTTAGATCGATGAGTGACTAGACTGCGGATTTTTATGTAAAATGACACTTTCGAAAGTAATTTATAAAGATACGAACAAACGGAGGAATTTATTTTGCCTGTGAAGTATTTTATTGGATTAAGAATAAAATAGAAAACTCTTTGCATCCAATGAAAGTCTTGTATTTCATTGTATTTCATGGAGCTCTAGAGGCTATAATTGCATAAAATCTGCAGTATAGTGATTGACGGTGTAATGGTCTCAGCTTCTGCGGAGACATTGCTTGCTGGTTATGAGGGACATCTTTCAATTATAGGGGATTTTAATCGATATCACTCCAACGTGATATCGTAATTCTTGCTGAAGATTTTTAGATCGATGGGCTAAGTGATTTCGATTGCCATCGAGTTAACGATCCACGACCGTCTCAATGGACCCATAGCTTCTAGAGAGATGTCTCCCACGAGTTACGAGGACCATGTCTAACACGTTTACTGCCAAGGTGATTATCCGTGACGGGATCCATTAAATTATGCAAAGAAATATTCAATTTCTAAACATGAGCATGCAGAATCCCGTAAATCTATTTATAATACGTAATAAATATAATAATTTCCAGTGAAGTAATAATGAAACTAACGAGTGTTCAATACAACGCGTAAATACTTGTATCGTTAATAGCAAAGACAGAGATAAATGTATTTTAGTACGATATAATTAGAACATTAAGACATGCGACAGTAAACGTGTTAACTCGTTAAACGCCGTGTCGATTATCCATGACTGACACGGCGTGCAATTTATGTAAGTAATATCCTAGTATTTAAAAATAAAGATGGTAAAATTATGAAAAAAGTAGATGTGTAAAATTTTTTGGTATTATTAACACTAGCATTGAATGTATACTAAATTAAATTATATAATTTAATAATATACGTAATGTACAATTTAACATAATATAGTGTCACTTACGATTCATAGGAAATTAAAAGTCAATACAAAGTCCGTCCAAAGCACTATTACGATTTTAGTAATCGGAAAATAAGAAAGCTGCAATCCGACATTTTGATCGATTTGGTAGTTCTAGTGTTGACGGATATAATACAAATATGTCGAGATGAGGTTTTTTGTCAGAATTATCACAGTATCTTGTTACTTTTGTAACTCAATTTCTAGCACTTTTATTTCGAAATCGATTTGTATTGTTGTCGTAACCTTTTGTTTGTAAATTTCTTAATGTCAGATATTCTTCCACTTCTTTTTTGTGATTACTGACGTAATTTTCAATGTTTATTTCTACTTGTATTACTAATTAGTAGTATCATTCTATTATATAGCGTGAGCGGAAAGATGAACAATAATTGAAATAATTATTGTGCAAATGTTTATAATCAGTGCACCGATTTGATATAAATACGTTCGAATGAATGTAAAAACATATCCAGGCATACCAGGACTCCTGGTGTTTATGTCTAACATCCGCCGTTACAAGAAATCTAATAACCGTTCCGGATGCTACAATAAAATAAAACTTATTTCATTAATTAAGAGATTTATTAAGTTAAAAAGATATTGAAAAGTCAATTGCCCTCAGTAATTAGAATTGCAAGAATTCACGAGCTGCAAATACACGAATCCTCCATACAATATTTATTTAAATACCCACTTGCAAGGGAATGGTGTAAGATTTCGCAGATGCCAGGTTCGACATTCTGTAGACACAAAGCGATCCTTATCTGGATCACTGGCAAAGAAATCAGAAATCGCGTGTATGCTTAGCCAGAGATCGATCTTATCGTGCCTTAATTATCGACAAAAAGGAACAACGATCGAGCGAAAAAGCTATCGTACGAAGAAGACATCGGCCGGTTACAATTGATGGAACTCGAAGTACGTCATTGAATCGATAGCATCGTGTCATATCCGACCGTGGATCGCAAGCATCAACGTTTAGGTTTCGGAAATTGCCCGCGATACAGATCACCCCTGTCGGTGAACGTCAGGTGGCCCGCAACATTGTTTCGATCCAAAAATATTGTCCTCGTGCTTGTTATAACCTCTACTTTATTCGAACGTTCCAACGATTCACCAAATACAACTTTCTTAATTGCTACCCGGGGACCGATGTAGACGGTAGATACGTCGGTGGTTCGAGAAATACGAGAAAAAAAAATGTACGAAACACGGTGCAACAATCTCTTGGGAGTTACACGAAGCCTGCACGTTTTTTCTGTCATCCCGCTATTGAATTTGTAAATTATTCATTCGGTTTCGCGACCAATTAAACGAAAGTTCGAATTTTATCTTACTTTACTATGTACCTGTTATTATTTTTTGGTCAACGATGTAGAAATTTGGATTGGAAACTGATGAAGACAGATTTTAGTAAGAGACAAACGAAACTTTATCAAAGTAGTAAGGAACGAAATAAGTATCTATTATTAGAGATGGGATAAAGTTCATTATAAGTAGGTTCGAATCTAACTGGATAGTTTCGAATTTTTCATAAATACTTCCAAAAAGGATAGCAATACTTTTAAGTAGACTCGAATCTAGATAAAAGAAGTTCGAACCAAGTATACTCGAACCCTGTCCGAGTAGATTCGAACCTTTTATGAGTTCTTCGATCAAAAGTTCTCTATTCCTTGCAATTGTATATGCTTTAGCAAAAATATATATAAACGATCCAAATTACATTTATTTATGCGACAACAATAATGCATGAAAGAAATCTTTCATGGTTAATGATAAGTTAATGTGAGTTTTTTTTAAGAATAAAGAAAATTTGTTTTTGACTATTTGAGCTGATAAATTTTTATTCTGGGCCCCTGTGTAATTTATCAACAAACACTTCGATTACAAATTATAATCATTAAATGTATGCAACAGGCTTAAAAACATGATGTATCAATTCCTTCCTTGATCTTGGTGTCAAGGTAAATGAATATGTCTCATATCGATAAGCCGGGAGATCAAAAACCCTAGCAGTTTACCAGTTAATACCTATAGTGCCCTCCTTAGCTTAATTGTCGTAACTGATTGCAGACATCCGAAAAAAATGAGGTTTTATAATTGTCTTTGTGTCGTCCTTGTCTTTCATCGTAAGCCATTTTAATATAGAAAACATTTTAAATCGTATTTATTTTATTTTTTTGACACGTACCTTGAATATAAATAATCGAGGCATAAACATAAGTCCTGGGATGATTTAAGTTAGTAGATGTTACATAGAACAATATAAACTATTACTCATTTGAAAGCTAACGCAAAAAGGACGCATTCTAGCTTCAATTAAAAAGTGAAAAGCACATAGGGCTCCAAATATTTCGAAAAAATCTTGCGAACCGATAATTTGTCAGTTTGGACATTTCAAATAAGGAGGCCAGTATGGGTATTCCGTTGATTCCGAATAAGTTCTAGGCCGATCTGGGTACACGTGTGTTGATGTTTCGAATTAAGCTTTCCGCCCAACGGTCACTTGCAACTGCTTTTTACTTTTGCAGCAAGTGGCCACGCCCACAGTTGTTAAAAAGATTCTACGAATGAAGCAGGAACAGCCGACGATGTTCGCCTGGGAGATCCGGGAGCAGCTAGCCCGGCAGGGAGCCTGCGATCCTCAAAGCTTGCCCTCCGTGTCCTCCGTGAATCGGATTCTTCGGGGCGGAGGGCTTCACGCAGATCACGCGGGCATCGAGAGCAGTCCCTCCAACACCTACGCCTCGCAAGTCTCGTCGAACGTCGCTAACAGAGGTAAACAAAAAAAAATTAAAACGTATTATCTCACGATTGTCGACCGAATCGTTTTCACTATACGATGAGGGGTCACGCGTCGCAGGTTACCGTAAAATTGTTCTCCAAATATCGTAGTAGGTTCCGTAACGATTCCGAGGTGCCAGCTGGCTCAAGAATTCCCGAATCGAGGCTCCGAAATCGGTTCTCATTTCGGCGGATTCTCTCATGCGGGTGTACAGAGTGTTCACGCTATTACTAGCCAGCGTTTTTCTTGCAAATAGTAAATATTATAAAAAAATGAAAGATGGAAAAGTAATACTGTTTTTTGCAAACGACATAATAGCGTATATAATTTATTTGTTTTTGCATTAATATTTTTGGGACTGAAGGTGACCTTGAATTTTTGACACCTTCAAGTGTGTCAAGACGAATTCATTCGTATACGACATAATAACCTTCAAGGTCATACAAGGACAGAAATGAAAGAAACATTTTGAATATTTCATACCGATATGTTAGAGTGAGAACGCAAACACTTTACCTCGCCTTCTTTTCGCGGACGAACAGTACAAAGTATTTCTTATTGATACGAATTAGATGAAGTTGTTATTCACTATCAGAATATTTACTTCTGTTTCCACTAAAACAAGACAATTTCAATATTACTTGTTTGTACAAAATATACAAAATGTTTCTTCCATTTCTGACCCTGTACAGCCTTGAAGGCCATTGTGTCGTATAGGAATGAATTCATTCTGTCGCAATCTTTCCTATGATACAAAAAATATACATACCTTCTACTTAAAAAATTGGTCACCTTCATTTCTAAAAAAAATTGTGCAATAACAAAAAACTTACATATCTACTCCATTGCGTTGCTTGCAGAAAACAGTATTACTTTTTAAAAACCCTGGCTAGTAATAGTATGAACACCCCGTATACGCATACGCTCTCGCGTCGAGCAGTCTACGTCTTCTCCGAGCTTCGTGAGTCATTATACGGCGAAAAGCTGCGCCGCGAGTGCGCCATTACCGGGCTAATGATCCCCTAAACATCTGTCCGTATCGTGAATTCGTTGGCGGAATTTTTTTTCCCCATTGTTTTGTCGGTTTCAACCGTACCCCAAACGACTCGTGTACCCCATAGACGTGAAACGGACAGGAAAGAAAAGAATGCCTAAACGTCGCCGGAGATGCAACAATCGGGATCGCCGAGAACGATGGAACGGGAATGGGGAGGGGGGCACGAAGAAGGTGATGGCGTGCTAGAAGAGGCGGCGGGATGAAGCAGAGGAACGAAGGAATTCGAAAATACCCTGTGGCCGATTGACTCGTCAGCGAGCTGCCGCGAGATGATCGACACGCAACCCCTTGAACGAACATGGAGCGCTCGCCTCACAATTCACCTCGTTTATTCTGTAAATCGGCCTCGAACTTTGCTCGCTTTTTTTCGATCGTGGCGAGACTGTGTCACGATATCGACGTCGACCGAATGAAATCGAAGAAAATAACTGGAAATGTTCTTGATAAAGAACAAAATCGAGAATAATAAAAAGTTTTTGGAATGGACGGGATCGAGAAAAGATGAGAGATTACAGTAAATCCTTGATGAGTGTTCGGAGGCTGCGTGGCAATGACTAGGAGAGGGCAGAGATTTTTTTATGAGTTTTAGCACAGTGATAGGGCTGGGAATTCTGAAGGCAATAATATTTGTTTCAGTCACGTGTGGACAATAGTTTATGAAATATTTTATGTTCAGTGCCTGAGGTGTCTTCGAACACTCGTCGACGATTTACTGTACTTCTTTCCGATCGTTTATCGATTTTCATTGTTATCCCTAACACCGAATTACGTTTAAAAAGTAGATAGTATAAACGTACGAATGAATGAAAATTTGAGAGATTTGGTAACTATTATAATCGAATACTAATAAATATAAGGCTCATGAAAATTACATTTTTTAATACCTGTATCTCTTTATAACGTATACATTTCAATTTGAAGAATTAGAAATATGTAATTAATTAAATTAAAAAAGAAAAATAGAGATTTCCACCAGTAAATGAACATTTCTAATCAATGGTGCGTAAATTGATCGAATATGAAACAAAGAATTGCAAAAATATCAACATTTAATCATTAGTTAATTTTAATACCTTAATTCACTTGTTTTTATATAATAATGTTTATTTACTGGTGCATCCTCCTTATGTCAAAAAATGATCGAAATGTCTTCGTCCTCCTCCTCGTTTTTTCTCGTCCCATTCAGCCTGTCTCAATTTAGCCCGATGACCTCGAAAATGTAGACATTAAGGTTAAAGCATCATTTCGCGTGTCTCACTTTTTCGTATAATGTAGTTGTGAAATCGATAACCGGTTCTATAATGATCGGTCGGACTCGTTGGTCGTTTTAACGCCAATTTATATTGCAAAAACTGTGAAACGTTAACGGAAGCGTGTCATAAGGATTTTAGTAACGTACGACTGTGCATTTTACACTATAAAGTTTAAATCCTTAATCGGGTGTTGCATGCTTTGTTTGCAGACTCGTTAATGAGAACGGATTACCAGCTGTTTTATCCGGGTGCTCTTGGACCGTTGCATATTTCCACGACTTCCGGTAACACCGGCGCGCCATCTTGGAACCCGAGCTTTTACTCGTCCCTGTACCAAGCCACCACACTACACTTGCATCATGGAATGCAATCCTTCACGTGAGTGAATACTCGAATGAGTATTATATTTCCATACAGAAATCTGCTCACGATCTAGAATATCTAGATTATATAATACTTCCGTCTTACAGTAGATGGAGATCCATTTTTTTTTTTTAAATACACAGTATATCTTCGATTAATGCTCGAACAGGGACACTATTTCCACAACTCATAAATTTCAGGTCGAGCCTCGGTAACTCGTCTCTGTATTTCGCGGACAGCTGACAAAAATTAAAAACAGTAGTGGGTTTGAAGCAGAAGCATTTAGCGAGCGGGGCTGGTCGCGGTGAGTGGTCAAACGATCCCGCGGCCAGCCCTCACGCCTGAGAGGGTTACCGGGGGGTTTTTATCGGGTGAAACCATGCATTGGCCGTCGCCGCCCCCAGCGGAGGCGGTGCACCTTCATCAAGGTTCTCCCCCATCAAAAACAAGAAAATGGAGCTTTAGCGTATAGAACTTCCCGAGCATTTATCAAGAATGTACTGTATCAGGTTTGTCAACAAGTTCTGTCATTTCTTGCGAGTCACGTTTCTCTTAAAAGAACGATTTCTATGCAAAAAGAATTGACACAATTATCAAATAAGTGGAGACACAGTCGTATAAAATGGCGATTATATCCCAAATTAAAAATGAACACATATTACACATATTATAAGTTAAAAGTAGAGCAAAAAGAACGACAGAACTTTCGAGCAAGCCGAATAATGATGATTTTAAAACCCAAACATTGAAAGGAACACAATACTCATCTTCCAGATCGTTGGACATGGAGCGTCTGTCGGAACAAAATGGCGGGGCCAATCAGGTCGAGCTGAAGTCGAGCTCAAGTTCAATGGCGGGCAGCGACGATTCCCTGGACAAAAGCGACCTGGACGAGAACACGGAGCCGCAGGACCACTACAAGCCGTTCCAGAACTCGACGACCATACTGGAGCTCGGTCAGAAGATCGGTAGCGATCGCAGCGCGTTCGTCAGACATAGCATGTCCGGGTCGTCTGGAAGCTTGGAGAACGGGCAGAGCCCGCCGCCTATTGGCGATACTCAGAAGACACCGTCGCCATGTATCGTGGAGACCCGAAACGAGCGGAACACGATAGCCAAAGAGACAACGGCCGAGGTGAGGCCGGCGCCGCCGCAGAGAAAGAGGAATCCTTACTCGATAGAGGAGCTGCTTAAGAAGGACGAAAACAAGACCACCTCGAAGAGGCCGAAGCTGACGAACATCGGAGTGGTGCAACCTTGCGGGATCGTTCTCAACAAAGAGATCTGAGGGAACCTCGAGTAGATCGGGGTGGAATCAGGAGACGCTGTAATGGTCCAGCGATAGAGGCTAAGCTGATTGTCTAGATTCGGCGACAGAGATCTTCGAGAATCTCGCGAAATACTCACGGGCTGTAGGAACTCTTCGTTATAGAGATACGGGGTGATGATCGAACGTTACTCTTGCTGGGGGTGGGGGGCATGTTGGACCTTGTAACTGTGCAACGATTTCTAGATGTACCCTTACGAGTAAATTGGGCTACCGCTAGGGGGAATAGCGGCGTAGGGGAATTACACATGGTGTCGAAAATTATTGAAATTTATACTAAATTCACATTCAATGTAATAATTGTTTCGGTACTTGAAATAAATTTATCAAGTAATAGGAGGCCCTTCCTCTTTCGCTGTTTGTTTTCTTAGTGGAAGCCGAGCTTGCTCGTGAGGGTATACGGTGTATCGTCTGAGATAGGTGACCGAAACCTTCTTCAGGTATAATGGTACAGAGAATTTTCCGTATGTGATTCGATTGGTATCTTACTAGCTGCGAGCATGTATAGATATCGTTGCACGTTTCTAAGTGCAACATGCCAAGAATTGACCTGATCCTTTAGGGCGCAGAAAGTAAAAGCTAGGTTATAGAATATTCTATAATTCCGAGAGTTTACGGCATGACAGAAAGGGATAACGTGTGTTTGTGTTTGATATTTATGACTCAATATTTTTGACTCACATCACGCGTAACTTGAGCGTGTACTTTCTGTTCTGCCATGCGTGAAAAGTGGGACAGATAGTTAAAAATGCAATATGATCTTGAGAATTGAATCTTTTTTATGCTATGTCCAGTTGAGTCGCAAATTACTGAAGAATAGGGACAATAGAAATTCGAATCACTTTACAGAACATGCAGGTTAACGCCAGGTATCCAGTATAAATTCAAAAAATCATTATAGAAAAAATACAATGTTTAATATAGTATATTGAATAGAGAAAATTGAATATTGAAATTACCAAGAATGTTGGTCGAAGAATTTGGAATTTAGTGTAAAAATGTCTACCATTGTTCCATCTGTTCTATTGACTGTTATTTTCAAGCCACATGTAAATGGAAACCTCCAAGGAGAATGAAATTACTGGTTCTGTATTATATATTTTTCTTTAATCTTGATTTTAATTTTTTTTTGTATGTTTTTTTTTTTTATAAAAAAGAAACTAATATTATGAAATACTGGTCAAATTTGTTTGGATTTACTTGATACAAGACCTTGTATCTTTTAAACACATTTGGAATGAAAGAGAAGGCATGAAGACATCAAATCGTCATAAATATCAAATACAAACTGACGAGTCAATCTCACGCAGAAGCAGAATATTGATTGACAGTATTTTCGTGTGACAGTAGTTTCTACAAAACTACTTCATTTCGAACTCGCCATTCAAAGGATTAAAGTAACATTCGACCGACTGTACGCCCCCGAAACCAATCGATGTGACGCGAAGAACGTAACATTTTAATGTAGAAGTGTAACATAATTTACCAAAAAATAAGGAACAATACTGGTTCTGTATTTATAAAGTCACTTTACAACTGGAAATACAATTACATAGTACGGCTTTATCGACGTACGAAACGTTGGCGAAAAGGACGATCGCCGCCATATTGACAGAGTGACGCGAGAGAATGCGTAAGTAAGTTATTGCGTAAATGTGAGTAAAATCAATCGTCGATCATGTATTGTTGACTGCAATATTTGTAGGTTATACGCGTAAGTCTGTTAAGCTAATTTATAACTAAATTATTATTTTTATTTCGATATCCTCGACGCTCTATCCTTGACACGTGAAGTCATTAAAATATGCGTCACGATACGATAATATGTACTACGATAGAACATATCGACACGTAGATGTTTCACCGAGCTCCCCGATGATATTAAAGATCAATTCTTGTGATCGCCGATATGAGATTCCCATGTGTTGTATATTATACTTTTCCATGTGTTGTGTGCTGTATCATTTCGTTTTGCAAGTGGGATGATGCCATATTATTATGTACGATATTTAATTTTAATAAGTCATAGGAACCTTGACGTTCTAATAAAGTGAAATGACTAAGTAACCTTGTTGAAACATTTCCTTTATTTATTTATTTATTTTATTCCGTCTTGGTAGCTAATGGTGCTTTGAAAATAAATCTGAAATTGTGTGCCATGTCTTTATTGCCATTGGAAACGTTATTGATCTACTCATCGATCGTTGAATAACTTTGATTAGATGAAAGAAATACTGATGATTTTTAAAGTCGATAATTACTAGATTTTCACAATTTAATCTTCGAATCGATATTGTAATACATACTTTCGAAAACGGTTTTATAAACGTATCTAAGAATATATGAAATATTAACTGCATATATGGTGAAACTATTTCTTCTTAGTATAACAATCATTATATGTCTGAAATGTAGATGAAAGTTTGGTAATAATCATAAATTTGTATGATACAATCCAGATGAAATTAAATTCCCGAAACATATTTCGTCGTGTATAATATAATTTTGTAAATGGTAATTATAATTTATGACTTGCGTACTTTAAATTATAATTGCGTGAATGATATTATGATTATTGAAAATAAAAGTCCACTCTAAAATCTAGATGGAAGGTTACATCAGTCTGTCTATTATCATTCACTGCTATGTATATAAATCTCATGGAGAATTTTTACATTTCATCTGCTATCAAAGCTATAATTATTCACTTCTAAATTATATGTTTAAATGCATTACAATGAATAATGAAGTATTAAATTAATTCCAGTCAGTTCTGCATTCCATATTCGAACAAATGATCAATCAATTCCAATTGAATTCGAATACTAGACTTTTCGGTCTTCAAAGTGACGGACCTATTCTACTTGCAAGGAGATATGTATGTGGTGCCTCAAGTCAGGTAGTACAACTGGGCAGGTGGTGATTCTATACGAAAGAATAAGTCGAAAAAAAGAATAATATGCTTTCAGGTAATGCTTTGTGTTCGAGATAATGGAACTTTAAAATTTGTTGAATACACGGGCAGTAGAATAGGACGTGTCTAATGCGTCTGTTCATTGCATTCAGTTTCTACTTACAGCCGCGACTACACGCGCTGTAGATGAATATTCAAACCCAATTTTCTCAAAAATGAAACTTCAAAGGAAACAAATTTCTTTTCATGGAGATTCTCTCCAAAGAAACGGATCTATTAGGTGTACCAATTTTTACTTATTAATGACATCAATATTTGTATCTATATAAATCAAGAATCTGTACTGCTTCGTTTCTGCTTATAATCATTTTCTAACTTCCTGCAGCACTTTTACTCGGTAAAAATCGGGAAAATACCTTCGGTTTACAATAAAGGGTGTATACGCGAGTGTATCGCAAATGATGGACACCATTTTAAACATCGTTTTAATTAATGTAAATGACATTTTCTTGATGTTTCTTTGGTTTAGAAGAAAAAAAATGATATGTTATGATGCTTGCCGAATTCGTTTCAGTACCCATTAAAAGATGGGCGTAAAAGAATTATAGGTTCAGCTATAAAAAACTGAAGGTGACCTTAAAAACTCTGGAAAAGAAAGGTATGACAAAAAATTTGATATAATCATTTAAAAGCTCTCCTTGAACCATGTTATATTATCTAAAAAATAGTCGATATTACAGCTAACAGTAGAATAATCTAATCTGATCGCGTTTCGTGGTCCACCCTATACATATATCACCTCATAATTAACACGAAAAGAAATCCTGGGTTACTTACAGTCGACCTAAGCATAGTCCATTTGTGCCCAGGTTTGTCGCCAGTAACCAATGCAAGCGGTTTAATGCGACCCTAAACTTCCAAGTGAAAAACGAAAGAAATAACACGGGCAATGTAAGTCAAAATTTAATATATCTCCTTGCTTTTCATCCAACAGAAATGTCGCAGTATTTCCAAGGATTAGTTGAAATACCACACGTCTTTAGTTACCTCGGACATAAATCGCTTACAGCTTGATTCCTTCCGACAAGCGGACCTCGGTCCGACGATGGGACACGAAAGTCTTCAGACGGCGCGTCGTAAAGTGGTTAATCTAACGGTGGAAAGAATCGGTGGGACGCATTAAAACAAGGCTCAAGCTCATTAGAAAGCACGATCAGCCCATAACCCCGGTAAGAAAGTATGCCAAGCTCGGCTGTTACAGAACCCGCGGAGCAATTAAACGGAAAGCCTAATAAAGCGACGCCAATAAAGCACGAATCGGTGGTGGAACACCGCCCCCTTTCGGTCGTAGTAAACCCATAAACGGTTCACGGTCCAAGTGTGTTGCAAGCGGACGTGTATGTGGGCAATATACGTTGCGCGATGTACGATGTCGTAACGCGTCACACGTTGACCGCCGTGTTAAAATGGCGGAGGAAATTAAACGGCGAGCTCAGCAGCACGGCGCGAGCCCGGGTCACCTTTTGCATTTACAACGTTATAAAACTTTTTATCCGCCTCCTCATCACGAACTAATTAATGCACCATAAAACGCTAACGCCTCGCCGCACGGCGCGATTTATTCACGGTGGTGCTCGTCCAATCGAGTCCCACCGTCGCCACCAATGTCGCGAGCGCAAACAGGAAGTCGCTTGGCTGACACGACCTGTTTTGATAGGTTCGAACTTCTCGATGAAAGATTCGAACAGGTTGGAACGGTTTATGGGAAGATCGGTACTTGCATTTGCTTGTCGATTCTGACACTTTAGTCGCTGCGATCGCATCCGCCGTCGTTTAAAATTAAGTCCAATTGACGAGGTTATGAGAATAAACCTAACATCTTAGGGGAGACTCCGTGGTCCTGAAATCTATAATACTAGTAGTTTGAGAAGCCTGTGTGTAAATTGTTATTGTTTATAACAAATATAATTGAAATATACAGAAACTTTCAGGATATGGACCCTTTAATGAACTTTACATGTAATAAGTTTTACTTTATTGCAAATTATTAAACAACGACTATGTCTTAATGTTTATGGCGATTGTTAACTAGATATTATTTAATTCAAATACGCCTTTCTAGAGATTTATATGAGAAACTCGTAAAAATTTGTCAAAAATGGGAATTTTTCGATCGACGGTTGACTGTTTTTGTCCGTGACAACACTGTTACAGCTTTTGTCCTTGACAATAACTGTTGTAACTTTGAGCATAGAATATTTGGCTTACTTGTAATTATTTCACAATAAATTAAATATTTCCGACAATATAATATTTATGTCAATCACATTTTCGGTGAGGATTGTTAAACATTCTATCACTTGTTTTGTAATGCAAACTGTAATTGGTTATAACAAATATATAAAAATAGAGGTATTTAGAAATTTGTAAGAAATGAATCGTTTTATGAACTTCTATATGGAATAAATTTTACTTCATTGAAAATTATTAGACAATGACTATGTGTTAATGTTCGTGGTGGTTGTTAACTAAAAATTATTTAATTTAAATATACCTTAGTATAGTTTTGTACGAGAAATTCGTAGAAATTTTTCGCGAATAGGAGTTCCTCGATCGACGTCTGATAGTTATTGTCCTTGACAATGACTGTTATATATTTTAGAATAGAGTTTTTAGTTTATATCAATTTGAGCGAAATGATTTCACAACAAAGTGAATGTTTTCGGCAATGTAATATTTATAACCATCACATCTTAGAGATATGTTGTTAAACATTTCGCCAGGTGTTTTCTGATGCAAATTGTTGTTAATTATAACCAATGGTAATCGTAATATAGAGTAAAATGTAAGATGTAGATATTGCATTTGCAATTAATAATTTGCATTCTATCACAAATTATTCAATGACAACCACGTCTTATTATTTTCGCAAAATCTGACATATTAATTATTTTATTTAAATGATATGAACTATGTTTTATGCACATATCCACATTTTGCACCTTTGACAACATATCCCCAAAATGTGAATGTTGTAAGTATTATATTGCCGAAAATATTCACTTTGTTGTCGATTGAAGAATTCCTAGTGTGCTACAAATTTTTACGTATTTCTCGCTTAAAACTCTATTGAAACACATTTAAATTACCTAATATTTAGTTAAAAATCGTCATAAATATTAAGACATGGTCGTTGTTTAATAATTTACAATAAAATAAAATTTACTGCAGGTTAAAGTGCATAAAACGATCCATGTCTCACAAGTTTCAGTATATTTCGATTTCTGCGTCTTATAAGTAATAACTATTTGCATTACAAAATAGCTGATAGAATGTTTAACAAATCCCACCGAAAATGTGATTGCTATCAATATTCTGTTGTCGAAAATATTTAATGCAGTTTTATTTAATTTCATACAAATCAAGGTAAGAGAAAAATTCTATTCTATAAGCTGGGCCAAATTTCCGGAAACTGATCAATTAACATGCGCCAATTACCCGCTGTCTCATGGTTCTAATACATATATATTTTTGGCGTTATGTTTTTTCAGTGTTACATTCGCCGTTTAAACTGGAGTGATGCACATGTTTGTTCCCGCCAAGTCGTATTACTGCAGGATATACCGCTCTGACCAATCAGCTACTCGGAATTTCCCGAAGATAGCCGAATGAAAGCTCGGGACCGGCCGAATGTAACGGCAGTGTCATTCGTTTCGGAGAATTTGGAGGGATAAGACGTAGAAGCTGTTTGCTCGTACCAAAGTGAGTGTTTGACATTTACCTTTCATCTTTATTTATATATATATTAATTCCTAGACCTTCATTAGCTCTCTATCGTTACTGTCCTTTAATATTTATCCAATTTAGACTAAATATCCCAAATTAATTCGATATCGTAGGTTTCGGTTTACTCATCGGTTTCACTGTGTAACAATTAATGTAACATTTACGTATTTCTGATCCAATTTGCAATCTTTGCGACACACCACGAGTTCAATAATTCTTAATTTGTAACCTAACTATTCTTAACGTAGTGTAATTACTTAAAGTTTATGTTTATTTTCTGTTTCAGAGTTTCGGTTTGAAAGTACGCACTACCGACCTGAGCATCGCTGACTGCCTTCAAACGGAATTCGCCAGGAAATTGGTGAATTCTGGTAAGTTATTATAATATTTATTATAACATTTATTATGACAACAAAGTGACACTTCATTACGTATTTAGTAAAGTCTGAGTAAATTTAGTATTCTCTATAAACATGTTACCGGACATTTAATAAGTTATCTTTTGGATAAGTGACGAAATACATACATATTTTTGGCGTTATGTTTGTTCAGTGTTACATTCGCCGTTTAAACTGGAGTGATGCACATGTTTGTTCCCGCCAAGTCGTATTCCTCGAGCATATACTGCTCTGACCAATCAGCTACTCGGGTGATGTCCCGAAGATGGTCGAATGAACCGCTCGGGACCGGCCGAATGTAACCGAAGTGTCATTCGTTTCGCAGAATTTGGCGGGACAAGATGTAGAAGCCGTTTGCTCGTACCAAAGTGAGTGTTTGACATTTACTTTTCATCTTTATTCATATATATATTAATTCCTAGACCTTCATTAGCTCTCCATCATTACTGTCCTTAAATATTTATCCAATTTAGACTAAGTAATCCCAAATTAATTCGATACCGTAGGTTTCGGTTTACTCTTCGGTTTCACTGTGTAACAATTAATGTAACATTTACGTATTTCTGATCCAATTTGCAATCTTTGCGACACACCACGAGTTTAATAATTCTTAATTCGTAAGCTAACTGTTCTTAACGTAGTGTAATTACTTAAAGTTTATGTTTATTTTCTGTTTCAGAGTTTCGGTTCGAAAGTACGCACTACCGTCCTGAGCATCGCTGACTGCCTTCAAACGGAATTCGGCAGGAAATTGGTGAATTCTGGTAAGTTATTATAATATTTATTATAACATTTATTATGACAACAAAGTGACACTTCATTACGTATTTTTATATTATTTTTAACCGTAAGTAAAATAATCGTGATTTCGTGATTTGTGTTAATTTTTTCAATACATATTGTTATGTAGTGGAAGCATTCAAAATGGCTTCCTTGAATGTTACAAAATTTGAACTACAATACTTTGAGACATTCAAATTGGAAATGTTTGTGATTTACGTATCTCGGTTGTGAAATTGTATTAAAATAGATTATAGATAATTTCTTGTGTCTTTCCATATGAGATTATTGTATTTGCATTTATATATAGTTTTTGGTGTAAATTTGATTAATACAAGCTGCATAGTTTATCATGTTTTTTATCAAAGCATACATAAATAATGCAACTTTGGTACTTGTAATGATTTTATGAATATGTAGAAAAGTGGGACATTGATTAAGTAAAAAAACAAACATGATTGCAGCAAACTTATGTATTATGCTACAACGTAATTTATAAACATTATAAACTGAATGATTGTCGTGTTATATTTATCAGTAATAATAATATTGAGTGTAACAAATTTGTCTTGTTCTTTTTTTTCAGTTTCTTTAAATGTTGCATCACTGAACACTAAATCGGATATTCTGATGTGAAGTTCCACCAGCAAAGACTGTAAACCCTTCTATCATCGGGTGAGTCCTTGCATGCCTTTTTTATTACTCCAGTGCCCAATTATGCCATAGGACGAATAGTCCAATGTGGCACAGGCAACTGATTGTATATATGCTAAATTTGGGGAGTATAGTGAACATGGGTATGCTCTCATATCTTTGAGTAGTAACATTGATCAATTGTATTTCTTAGCTAGGGTAGGGTCTTCTCATACATAGTATTTTCTACTACTGATACAATTAATAAACATTTTATAATGGGACAAAGCAGTATTAATACTCTTAATATTCAATGCATATTCTTGAGTGCATTGTATATGTATATGAATTTCTGTAGGCTAGAATATATTGAATACATATATGATGAATGAAACATTAGTGAGGGAATGTGACCTCAGACTTCTTTCTTGCATATACCAAATAATCACACAATGATAATACAAAATGGTATCCAATGAGAATATCATTCTATAGCTTGATCTAATTTCATACTTTGCATGATTGATAAATTTGATACTTTGCATGAAAATATAGTGTTCCATACAAACATTATATTACAGATCATGTATAAGAAGACATTTTGCAATGGGTAGGTTTCTGAGTCAAAGTAACATGTTTGCTAGACTTATGTTATGTGTCTTGCAATGGCTTTGACAAAGAGATTACCCGTGGGTTGTTCAATATGTAGAGTCAAATGTCTTATTAAAGAATCATGATTAGTCTTTTTGTCTTTAAAAATGAATTTCCGTTAGGGTCTTTTTCTTAATGACTGAATTCTATTAAATTAATAAGTATCCAATCTTTGCTTTTCAATGGTTATTAATACAAATTTGAATCATTTTAATTACAAATTACATGAGAAAGAATCAAAGAATATTAACCTGTTGAAAGAGTAGCAACTAATAATTTTTTTCGTTGGATTTTCAGAATAATGTCGTCCAGCAAAGCTCACATTCATCACTGAGTACTCAATAAGATGTCCTCGGGCAAAGCTCCACTTGATTCAACATTCTTGTCTTATACGCAGCCCTTCTATCATCGGGTGAGTCGCATGCTTTTTTATTCCTCTGGTCCCCAATCATGCCGTAGGACGATAGGTCCGAAGC